>NC_080421.1:3969728-4269728 GCF_029873635.1 Malania oleifera | reverse complement strand
GAGGGGGTTAGTTAGACGAGGTAGCAGCCAATCCTGCGCCTAGGAGAGGATGCAGTTTGGCCGAGCTGAGGTAGTGTAGAGTATATTGACTCATCTAGAGGGCCGACCAGATGAAGTCCCGCCTACGGGCCGCACAACCCTATCATGAGGGGTCAAATCATGATGTACAGAGTCCCAGGGAATAAGTACATTTATATATATGTATACAATTTTACAGTATATGATGAGTATAGTATGATATTATCAGTATGAAAAGTAGAAAATATAGACAATACAATATATTTTAAATTGGGAAAGATAAACATGTTTGAAAGATGTATTTTACAGATTGTTGCATTACAATTCAGTTGCTATTTTTAAAAGTATTCTTAACTTAGCTGTCACACACTAGTAATAGCATATTTCCACTTACTGAGCGTCGACTCACCCCATTATTTTACCATTTTTCAGGTGAGCTAACTAGGCGAGCAGATCAGGCTCGTTGATAGAAAGTAGTTAGATCACCCTGGTTATAGGGTGAGTTTTTGTCAGAGCTGTATATTTTTGAGTAGATGATGTTGGAAGAGCATTTTTGTGTGACCATGGTTTGTATATATATAGAATTCTGGTATTGCATAGTAAATATGTAAATGGTTGCATGATATTTATTTTCGCTGCCTAGGTATGGATATGGATATATATATATATATATAATAAAAATATAAAAAAAAATGGTATGAATTTTGAGGTTGTTACATATATAGCCTACCAACCTTGACTTTTTAATACATCAAGTACACATCATACTTTAATAAAGTTGTTGCAAAGATAAGTAATATAACCAAATAATACAACAAACTTTAATAAAGTTGCTTTAAAGATAACTTGATATGGTTTGTCGAATTGTCCGTTCTGCAAAGCCTGGGTATGACACGTGTCTAGACAAGTGTCTGATATGACTCTACTGACTAGTCCTATCAGTTTGGCTTGGGATATGATAAAAACTGGACTATCATCTAAGCTATACACTTGTCAAGATCTTGTCCTCCTTCGGAGATCCTCCAAAGCTGCGATGATTTCTTTATCGTGCTCTTTTCTTACTAATTCTGCAGTACAATCTGAAGATCACTCTTTATAGCCTGAGTTGAAGGAAGATGACACTTCCAATTCTTAATTTGATTGATTGTTTTCTTTGCTTCAATTGCAAGTTCTTCTAAACTAGCTTCTTCAAATTACTAGAGTACTTCCCCTCAATAGCAATTAAAGTTTCATGGTATGCAAAGAAAATGCAATTTAATGACATTCTTGCTTCTAGGAGATAAATTCCCCAAAGATTTTGAACCAATTCATAGAATTTCCTATGTCTCTGGAAATCCTCGCAGTCTGGTTTTTCTTCATGGAAGTCTAATATGGGACCTTCTTTCTAGTCTTCTGGCAACAGATTCCAAAACAAAACCTTTCCTATTTTCAATTCAATGGGTTCAATGTATCTAATCCACCATAACCGTCCTGGATTAGTGAAATTCAATACATGTTTTACCACTGATGGCATGAAATTAAAAGATCGACCTATTTTGCTGAATCCAAAAAACTGGACTTCTCCTATTCTTAAGGCCTTTTGCATTGCAATTAGCAATTTAGGGTTTATACTTCAAGGAATGTGTAATTTCGGAATACACAATCCTCTCCTTATCCAAAACTATTTTAATTCTGGATATTCTGAAATACTCACTATCGCTCTAGTAGTGAAATTGTATTTCTTCAACTGAATATCCATTTCAACTTTAAGCTTAATTTGTTGATGGATAAGTTCGGTTGTACCTTCCCTGTCCACAATTTTGAAGTTTTCTGAAATAATGGCTTCAAATTCTTCCAGTATTTCAACCACTTCTCTTAGACAAACTGAAAAAAATGTATTTGCTGGAATTACTGGATCATTGACTATCCCTTCTAGCAAATTTCTTTTTTCCTTGGAGATTTTTGGAGTCCTTCCTAGAAAATCTTCGATAACCAAATCAACTTCGATTGTTTCAACTTCAATTGTTTTTTCTATCCTTACTGGATTCTGAAACATTCTTGTTGATAGTTTCCTGGTCAATTCTCTGCTTTTCTTTCATGCCTTCTCCTCTTACCTTTCTGGTTCTGGGTTTCTAAACACATTGGGTACTATAGTGTCTATATTGGCTGCAAATAAAGTATTGAATATGACTTTTATCACTAGGTTTTTCATCTTTTCTAGACGAACTCCCTTTCTTCACCTGGATTTGTTCCCAAGCTGGAACCGAACGTTCTCTTTTTTAAGAAACATTTCTTCCTTTGCTACTATCTTCTTCCTTTCTAGAGTTGGAATTTAATTGTCTCTATTTGTCAACAAATTTGGCAACTGGGCAATATGCCACCTTATGCTTTTCTTGACAAATCGTACATTTCAAATGGCTACTACTGCTACTGCTAGTGCTACTACTTGCCATTTGTTCTGCAAGAATTCAAAAATCTGGTTAGAGTATCACCAATAATATTATCTCTACCTTTAATATGTTCTACATTAAAGGAGTAATATTGTAATTTATTCCTCCATCTAACCAATCTTGCTTGAATGCATCGTTTTAACTTAATTCTCATGAAGTGTTTTACATAGGAACTATTTGTTCTAACGATGAAGGGTTTACCCAAAAAAAGTTCAATAGCTCTAATGTAGTGACCCGAAGAATAATAGTATTTAAATAATAATGAGGGAGAGAAATGGAAACAGAAACAGAAACAGAAAGAGGCAGTAGGCTTCATCAACGAATACAGGGATTCGTCGACGAAGGTCTTCAGGACCTCGTCGACAAGGTCCCGTCTCGTCGACGAGAAAATACCGAGAGAAGGATTTGGGCTACTCTGAATTTCGTCGACGAAGGGTAAGGTTGGTCGACGAATTTACTGAAGGACTCATCGACGAGGTGACGTGTCTCGTTAACGAATCTGACCCTATAAATAGTGCAAACTCGGATTTTTATTCAATTTCAGTGCTTTTCTCTCTCTTCTCTCTCTCTCTCTCCTATGGTCTCTCTCCCTTTTCTCTTCGATTTTGGCCCCGCCAGTCGTCAGATCGATGATCTGAAGCCACCACGATGTTCCTGGCGAAGTTCTCTTCAAGTTTGCTGGGGCGGATCGTCGGTGGGATCGAGTTGGATTTCATCCCAAATTCAGGGTAAGACCTTTTAGTCAATTTTTGGCCTTCTGATAGTTATAGGAAATAATATAGGTAAAGAAATATTGATATTCTGTTCTAACAAATGTTGTTTTCAGGGTGTTGTGTAGGAGGCCCTGCGGGTGTTAGACCAGTATACCATAGGGGCTTTTCAATAATCAGGTAAGGGAAATATGCTATGTTAGGTAGTTCTAAAATGATTTCCAGTATAAAATGTATATTTTTGTCGGTTTATTATTCACAGCAGGACATTATATAGATTATTAATTATGAATACTATGTATTAAATCATTGCGTGGCTTGAGAATATAAATACAGTACACAAGTATGTTTTACAGTATTTTCAGAATATGATTTACAGAATACCATGATTATACAGTTTATAGTACCATGATTATACAGTTTCCAATATCATGATTTACAGATTACAATTCAAAAATACAGTTGACACAGTTACAGTTTATTTCAGTATCATGATTATTACAGTTATTTCAGAATCATGGTAAATCAGATAGTTGTATATAGATATATTATATAGTATCAGACCCTGTTGGACCACACAGTTACAGAGTACAGTACCGTAGCTGCAGATATTTCAGTTATGAGTGCAACCACCTATTTAGATAATACATGGTAGTAGGTCGATCGTATAGTGCCTTAGACGTGGATAGGCTCCCCATCAGATATGGGTTGAGGAGGGTAGATCAGACCGAGGGAGTATAGTGATTTACCCTGGTCAGCCAGCCAGTGTAGATCCCACCTACGGGCCGCACAACCCTGTCATGAGGGGTTAAATCATGACACACAGTTATTCATAGCGAAAGTTTTCAATTACTATTATGTATATACAGATTTACAGAAATAGAGAATATACTTATATACATTAGAAGTATTTTGAATAGTAACCTACAATATTGTTATGTTAAGCAACATGGAAAGGGGGTGGATTGTATTACTTGTACTGTATTTACATGTCCAGTTATACATGATTATGTAGAAACAGATTTTCATAATAATGTAGCTCATTTGTCACACACTAGTAATAGCATATTTCGTCTTACTGAGCGTTGGCTTATCCCAGTATTGAATCATTTTTCAGGTGATTCAGGTAGGCGAGCAGACCAGGCTCGCAAATAGAGGGGCTTCAGTATTGCCCCGACAGTGGAGTGAGTATCATGGGAGTATTTTGTATAACCCTAGCCAGTTGAGGGTGTTTTGGGAAAACAGATATATATATATATATATATATGTATGTATGTATATTTTGAGGATACATTCTAACACTCTGGTATTGTATATAATTATATATGGATATGTTTATTTGATTTCCGCTTCTTACTGCTTAGGTTAATGATTGGGTTTACCCCCAGTATGCTATTAGAACATGTTAAATGTCGTAGTATAAAAAAAAAAAAACTCATTTAAATAGCAGGTCGTTACACCTAATTCCTTTAAAGACTGCTAATAATTCCTTTTCATGAATTGGGTAATTTAATTATATTATACCCCATTGAAACATCCACTTCAATATCTACTAAGGTATTCTGTTTTATCAATTTTTCTAATTTTTAAAACACATCCCCATGCTATATCTGAAGTATTGGTTTCCAGAATTATATCTAATTTTGTACCATATGGATATTCAAATTTTGGCAAATTTTGAGCTTCTTTCTTTAATACTTTTACTATTTTAGTATCCTCTGAAGCCCAATTCCAAGGATTCTTTATTGAAACCTTTTTTTTTTCTGAATTAGTGCTGCCTTTTCTGCCAAATTTTTAATAAATTTCCTAATATAATTCAATACTCCAAGAAAGCATTGACACTGCCTTCTGTCTTCAAATTCATTAGGAAATTCACATAGCCTTTATGCTATATGTGGTTGAAGTTCCTCTTCACTTTCCCAAATTTTTAATCCTTAAAATTCAATATGAGGTTGCATCCAAATGATTTTTCTTTCTAAAAGAACCATTCCTTCTTTTCTGAACACTTGAGCCACCTGTTTCAAATATTCTAGATGATCCTTAATATTTTTACTAAATACTAAGATATCGTCAATATAAACTGCAACAAATCCAGTCATTCCTTCAAAAGCCCGATCCATCCTTCTCTAAAAAATTTATGGGGTGTTCTTCAATCCAAATGGCATAACTAGCCATTCAAAAAGCTCGATCGACTTAGTGCAGGCTGTAAGAGCTACTTCTCTTTCTTTGACCTTTATCTGCTAATATCCTAATTAGAGATTGAATTTAAAATATACTGAGGGTTTCTCCCTTTTTATTCTATTTCTAAGAGATTCCTGATTAGGTAAATTATACCCATCATCTCTTGTTTCTCTATTCAGATCTCTATAATCAATAACCATCCTGACTTTACCACGTATTTGTTCGACATGATTTGTTACCATGAATGCAGCACTTTTGTGCTCACTCTTACTATGCCTAATAAGTCCCAAATTCAATAATTTAGAAATTTGTTTCTCAAATTCATTTATCATTTCATTTGGATAACTAATCTCTTTACTTCTGATAACTGTATCAGGGTTTTTAAGCACAATATCCACTTCTGGCATGACCTTCTGCCATAATGCCTGTGGATTTTCTAACCAATTGTCTAAAAGCATCTTCTTGACTTCTTCAAGACTACTTTCTTCTTCTAATTGATTTACCTTTAGGATACTTCCTGATACCAATTCCTTCCAATTATCAAGCATCTTTTGATAATCATATTTTCCTTGCTCTTTGACTATCATATAATTCTTTATAATAGCACTTGAAGATTATGGAATAAAATGATTATCTAGGATTATTCCATCTGAAAATATCGTAAATGGTTGATATTTCTTAAGGAACTTACTTCCCAAAAGAAAATCATTTGGTAATTCAGGAATTAGGCCAAGAATTTGCTCCTCATATTCTTTGTTATTCATCCTTATCTTTACATTTCTGGCAATTTCTCCTACCTGGAGTATTGCACTATTACCAATTATAACTCAAAGATTTTTTGATTCCCAATTCACTTATGGAAATCTGATTTGTGTACAAGACCAAGTACATCCAGTATTGATAAGGGCTGTACATTCTACCTTACTGATAGAAATATTTACAAGCGTTGCCCATTTTTCGACTTTGACACTCAAAATGAATGTTCCCATGTATGTTACTTGAGATTGATCTTCTTCCTCATTTGCATAGATAGGGATTCTTATGGTTTTCTAACCAACTATCCTTCTACTTCTTGAGGATCTTAAGTCAAATGGTCTAGATTCTTCTAACCTGGCTTCTAAATTAACATCTTCTTCTCTAGATACACTCACTCTATTAAGAGTATGATCACTTAAAGGTTTTGTTATAATCAATCTGTTTGACTCTTGTCGTACTAACTCTGGCAATAGATTTTTCCATCTCTCTTTAATTCTTGGGGTTACCCAAATCTGCGGCCAAATTAGAGCTTTTGGATTTACAACTTATGGTTGTAAACCTCTGATTGAGTCGGTTTGATTTGACTCGAAGAGTTGGGTAAATCTGCTAACTCTCTAGCTGATTTCCCCATGTTATAGATGTAACGCCCTGAACACTTAAACCCGGGTCCGGTGCGTTATACCTGATAAAATCCCTGATAATCCATAATCCATAATATATGCAGCGGAAATATAACCATAATCTCCATATAACATAATACCAGAGTTTACTAATTCTAACTACCAACCATAATAAATTAACCATCCACCAGTATTCAAATATATGCATGTCTCCAAACCATTATTCACTAATACCAGCATGTTTCACAACTATCCTTTCATAACTGACTTAAAACATAAATTATAAAACATAAAATATACATATCAAAATTAACATAAAGATATACCATTTTTCTTATATCTTCCAAAAATGTTATAAAATCTCGAGCTCTCAAGCTCGATCATGAGAAATCCTGAAAAAGAATGAATTCATATTCGGGTGAGACACGTCTCAGTAAGGGAAGAAACAATATATTAAACTCAGCGTGTGGCCATCATGAGATTATACATATCATTTTATAATATTTGCAAATCATTAACATAATACTGAAAGTCATTTTCTGATTCTAAACAAACACATGCAAATGTTTAATTCACGAGATTACCTGAGGATAAGGGTGATTACCTGCCCATACAAGTAGCACCCTTCTGCTCTGATACATTTAGCAACCCGAAAGTCACAATTTAAGCATGTCAGGGCACTCACCTTACTCAGTAAGCCCTCAAGTGTTAGATTGATCTCATACCCACGCATTCAACAATAGTTTATCGGCACAGGCCCTAAGGATTGGGAATTCTACCCACCCATACAAGTAGGTTCCCTCTGCCCTAATGCGTTATGTAGCTACTGCCACATCTGAAGCTACTAGTGCACTCGCCTTACTCAGCAAGCCCTCAGGCGAAAGGTACGCCTCGCCCAATCGTAACATGTTCTACGTACATACATACTTCTATTATCATAATACATCATTCTTTTTTGTCATTATACATTCATGCACATTCATTCCTATTCATAACTTGACTTTGCATTTCGTTTCACTTTAAGTGGCTCTTTCCCATTTACATCATTTACATTTGTCATTTCATTTCATTGTCATTTCATCGTCATTTCATTGCATAACATTTCATTTCATTACTTCGTACTACAGCTGGTCTTTAGCCATCATCAGTTAGTCTACGTAGAAACGTGCTAAATCTGCTAACACTGCTCTTTTTAGCTGTCATCAGTTAGTCTACACAGAAGTGTGCTAGATCTGCTAACATGGCTCTCTTTCAGCTGTCTTACATTTACATGGTTGCATTTAACATACACAGGCAACATTGTCCATATCATATTTTATTCTCATTGTTTTACTTACTTAGCCTGCATCTCATACATTTAACATATAATTTGCACAGATTCTCATGTCACACAATTTAGTAATAAAATTCATACACTGCTTGTAAAATAAGCCAACCAACATTTAGTGTTTATATACTGAAAATACCTTTCATTTCTTATTTAATTATCCTGAAAATATTTTTCCACTTTCATCAGTTCATTTTCGCATATACATATCTAATAAACAACCCTAAATTCGAAAGAAATATAATTTAAACGGTTGACATTTTACCCATACCGAAACATATACACGTACATATAACACAATTTATTTTTTCATTAAATTCATAAAAATTCTGATTTAATATATATTTTTCCTCTTACCTAATTTCTTGAACTACGCCAATAGGGACTCCGAAAAATACCTGCGGTGCTCACCCGGACCCTGAATCAAAAATTCCTAACTCCAATAAATTATTCTTGAATAAAATATTATTTAAATATTTCCTAAGATCATAATTCCTAAATAAATAAATATACCCTTAAATTTAGTCAAATTGCCAAATTTCCCAAATCCCACTCTCGCTTTGGAGTAGGGCCTAGAAAACCCCAATTGAAAAATTATCTACGTCAAAATGACGACAATGACGATTAGGACCCCGTGGTGGTGCCTGATCGTCAATTCAACAGCAGATTTAACCAGAAATTGAGAAATTGGGAAAAAATTACCTTTCCCCAGGAGTAGTTCCTAAGCCATTCTCACGACAAATCCGCTCCAGTAGAAATGTCGGTGGCGGAGCTAGGAACCCAATGACACCTTCCGTTTCCCGATCGGTTGAGTATTCGTCGAGAAATAAGGGGAGAGAGAGAGAGGCGGAGACGGAGAGGCGACGGGTGAAACAGAGGAAGAAGGAGAAAGTTCAGAGAGAGATTGAGAGAGAGACGTTGAGTTTCATCTTCTTTTTCTTTTTTTTTTTCTTTTTTCTTTTAACTTACTTTTAGATAACCTTTATATATAAAAAAATATATATATATATATATATATATATTATACTTTAACTTTTATATATACATACATTAAACTTATATATATATATATATATTTATTCCATTTTTTTTTTTACCATTACTTTTTATTTATTTATTTAATTAAATAATATTTAATTAATTCATTAATTAATTAATAATTATTTTTTTTTCATACTATTTCTTTTTGCTGGTTTATTTAATACTTTAATTGAATAATGTTTAATTAATTGATTGATTAATAATTTTAATTAATTAATTTTTTTTAATAATTTTTTTTTCGGGTCATTACAATAGAACTTCAAATATAATCTAACAATAAGTCTAATGTACCTCTTGTATGGGCTACATTTTAACATATTCTGCCAGTCCCTTGTGTTGACGCTGATCTGCAGAGTCTTCTCCACACTTTTATCTTGAAGATCAACATGTAAATCTGGTATTACTTTTATCCAAGTTGCTCCTGAATGCAAGTTAGCCCTTGCTCCTCCTAGTAAGGACCTACCAAAATTACCAATACTTCCATCCATAACTGCAACAAGGATAGGAAGATATTGTCCCTTTCTTACTAATAGATCTATCCCAACCTAGATGATTCCATAATGGACATATCTTGCCTTTTTATCCATAGCTTTCTAAACTTCTTGTATGGTTAGTAATGGAACTATGAACGTGCCTGCATTCATGCTGGATACTTCTGCAGTTACTTCTTTCTCTATAACCTTTACAGTTTCTTTGTAAGGTATCCATAAGGTTTGGTATGCTTCAGTCCAACTGGCTCGAGGCATCCTTCATTCCTGATAATCCCTACTTTAAGAAGGAATTTCAGTTTCTGCAGTCTGCACTGGATCTTCTTCTTCTCTTGCTATAAAAACTAATTCTGGTACTTTATCTACTGCTTTCATCATAGCTAGTCTTAACTATGCTCTCATCATCTGAGCTATTTCCTCTCCCCAAATTGGTTCATGTTGGCCTTACAAGGTTTAAAATCTTGTTATCTTATTTTGATGCTAACAAATAAGTGAAATTTAACATATTTGTGTGAGTAATGTTATTTCAGAGCTCACATATGAGAAAGTAAGGTCAAAGTGCTCACAAGGATCAAATGAAGCTTAAATGAGTCAAAGCATGGATTTAAAGATAATATATTAAACCTTGAAGAATATGAGGTCATGCATGATTTGTAGAATTCCAAGGAGTGTTTAAAGTCAAAAGAGCCAAAGAAAAGTAAAGTGAGAGAGTTCAAAGAATATTAAAGCTTGAAGACTAAGAAAGGGCCAAAGCAAGCATGAAGACTTGAACGTTTAGAATGTTAAAGTCTTAGAAGTCTCATGTAAGTGTTTTAATGTTTAAAATATCGTTTGAAATATTTTGAAACTCTTAGGTTAACTTCTTGGACCTAGATACCTTTTAACATACTTGGAAAATATTTTTATAAAGTTAAAATTAAAGGTCAGAATCATTTTTGGAATGAAAAGCATCAAAAAGAGTTTTTCCAAATGCTGTTAGTTTTTATACATCCGCATTGAGGTGAATTTTTTTCTACCAAAATCTCCTTATTTTAAAATATTTTAAACATGAAAGTTGTAGTATTTTCTCTTATATTTCTTTTGACACCAACAACACCTAATTTGGAGTTATACAGAAAAAGTTATGGCCAAAACACTGAAACAGGGTCACAACTGTTCATCATCTGAACACTGTTCACGAGAGGAACTTCAGCTGACTGAATAGCACACAGAACCACTTCAAACATCTGAACTCGACGCTTTAGATGTCTGAATATTTTAGGACAAAACACAAATAGGCAGTAGCTGTTCAGATGACTGAACTGGACACTTCAGACATCTGAACTTGACACTTCAGACGTCTGAACCCTACTTTAGTCATCTGAACCCGTGTCGAGTTCATTTTTTAAAGGGTTTCAGGAACTTCAGATGACTAAATTCCACTCTTTAGTCATCTGAACACTGTTCAACAGGCAAATTTTTTTAAAATCTAATATTTTAAATTATAGCCGTTTGAGCTCCAAATTTTCTAAGAGCTTGGGAAACTCTCCAAGGAAACTTTAGCAACATGGACACAAGTTTGAAAGCCTATAAAAACATGGTTTTGTAAATTAAAATACAACCAAGAATTGAAAATTTTGTTTGTGAAGCTGAAAGCATTATTGTTCTTACAAGTTCTCTTGCTCTCTCATTGCAAAACTCTTTTGTTAAGATATTCTGAAGTGCTAATCCTTCCTCCTCTAAATTCCTACTACTAATTCTCATCTAAGAAGGATATTGGTGAATTCTACACTTGAGTTTCATTCTATTTCATATTGATATTTTATATTGAAGTATATAGTACTGAAATTATACTAACTTGCTCTTTGAGAGAGTATATTTGTACGCAGATCTTATCTTGTGTTTCTTGTAATTCTTTGACATTCCAAGGATTGTTTAGATCATTGGCTAAACAAGGGGATATTTCTTAGAGAGTCGGGCTCTAGCCTAAAGGAGTGACCGAACGAGGGGACATCGTTTGGAGAGGTAGACTCTAGCCTAGTGAAGGAGTGTTTGAGCATGGGGTATCGCTTGTAAAGGTTTTGTTCCACCCGTCAACGGAATAGGTTTAGTGAATCCTTTGGTGGTTTGCCAAAGGCGATGACGTTGGCTGGGAATAAGCCGAACCTCATAAAAATCCCCGTCTCACTCTCTCTTTCCTTATTCTTTATTTTTAGTTCATATATAACTGCGTGGATGTTTTAAATATCTAAATTATACACACTACGCATATTTGGAAATGAAGTAAACTTAGAATCCAATTTTGATTTGGGTTGCGGAAATCGAAAGGGAGTACGTTGGTTACATCATATCTTGCGGAAACCATACAAGAGTACGTTATTTGGTTAACATCCCAAAGATAAATTTACCAAGAGTTTATTTGAATTCTAAATATTTGAAAAGAGTGATTGGATTCATTTATACATGGCTTTACATCAGCAAGCATAAATTCTCATTCACTACAGGGCTTGGTTCAAATTTAACTAATATCAACAAACAACCATTTTGAGTTTTTATATTACATAAGTGTTGTGTATTGGCTTGTTTGTTTGTTTTCTAATTATAGTTGATTGGTTTGATTGAATGATTGGATGTTTGTGTGGTTAAGGATTAAATAAAGAAACTAAGTTCTTGAGTGCTAAACAAATAAGTCATAAATTGGTTAAAAGAAATAAAATAAGTTTAAGAATTCTATAAAAGAATTAAAAAAAAAAATTAAAAGCCAATTCACCCCCCCTCTTGGGAAGCTATTCCTAATTTCAATTGGTATTAGAGCAGGGTTATTACAAATTCTAACAAGTAGTTGTAAAAAGATCTTAATGGCTAACTTAGGCGTAGCTCCCTTTAGAGAGGGACAATCTTCAACTAGGCCTCCTATCTTTTGTGGTTTGAACTACACATTTTGGAAAAAGAGAATGCAAATCTATCTCCAAACGACGAATTGGAAAGTATGGGAAGTTGTTATAGATGGAGATCAAATTCCCACTAAGATAGTAGATGGAGAACAAATCCCAAAAGAGAAGAAAGATATGACCGATCAAGATTATAAAATGCTCCAAACAAATTCAAGTGCTATAAATGCTTTATATTGTGCCTTAGATGCTAATGAATTTAATCGAGCAATGGCTTATAAATCAGCTAAGGAAATATGGGATAAGCTAGAAGTTACTTATGAAGGAACAACGGATGTTAGGGATAATAGGGTTGATATGCTCACAAGCGTGTGTGAAGCCTTTAAGATGAACCCAGATGAATCAATTACAAATATGTTTACTAGGTTCACTCACATAATTAATTCCCTAAATGCATTAGAAAAAACTTACACTACTTATAAGATGATAAGAAAAATTCTAAGAGGCCTTCCCTCCATGTAGGAACCAAAGGCTACTGCTATTACGGAAGGTAGAAATCTGAAAAACACATCTTTAGATGAGCTTGTAGGTTCTCTCCTCACATACGAAATGACAATGAATGAAAAGAACGGGAAAACCAAAGACAAAAAAAAAAATAGCCTTTAAAGCCTTAAAAGAAAACTCAAGTAGTGAAATGGATGAAGATGAAAAAGCCTTTATATCTAAAAAGCTAGCAAGGATACTAAGAAGGAGAAACAAATTCAAAAGAAGAAATCAAGACTCTGAATCAGAAGAAAAAGATTTCAGCAAAAAGAAATCAAAGAATAAAACTCCTAAATGTTACAATTGCAATAAAGTTGGACATTTAAAACCGGAATGTCCACTATTAAAGAAAAAGTCTTAAAAGAAAAACAAAAAGACCATGAAAGCCACTACTTGAGATAGTACAAGTAGTTTGGAATATGAATCAAGCGACCAAGAGGTTGCTTACACATGCTTTATGGCATAGGATAACGAAGAAAGATTCTCAACTAAATCTTCAAATAATTCTTGTAGTGATGTATCAAGTGATGAGGGTATGCCATCTTATGATGAACTTCAAAATAATCTATTCAAAGCACATAAGATGCTGATGAAAGCAAATAAATAAAACACCTCATTGAAGAATAAGAATGAAAGTTTAATGAAAGAGTTAGAATTCCTAAAGAATGCTGAAAGAGATAAAGACTCAAAACTCAAGCAATTAGAACATAAGTATGAATCAACAATGAAAGAAATAGAATCCAAAAATCTTGCTAAAAAAGAAAACAACTTGAAAATTGAGAAACTAGAAAGCAAGAATGACCAAATGATAGAAGACCTTCGATCCTTATCTTCTACCGTATATGAGAAAGATATGTATATTTCTGAATTAGACGATAGAATCAGAAAATTATCTCTAGAATTAGAGAAATCATTAAAGAAGGTTGATAACAAGAAAGACATAGAGTTAAATGATCTCAAAAATCAAATCAAAGATAAGGATAAAATTATTTACAACTTCACAAAAGGAAAGGAAAACTTTGATAAGATGATTGGCTTACAAAGAATGTCTCTAAATAAAGAAGGCTTTGGTTTCAATGGAATTGAAAATAAAATGAAGAAGAATTCTTACATGGGATATTTCTCAAAAGAATCTAAAGACTATACTTGCACATCTTCTAATGCCTACACAAACATCATATGCTATCAATGCAAGAAAAAGGGGCATATAAAGTTTGAATGTCCGTTTAAGAGGAAAGGTGTTAAAACCAAACAAGTATGGAAAATAAAAGAAACCTCCCTTGAAAAATCCCCCGGATCCAAGAAAATATGGGTACCAAAAATGAAATAATGACTTGACACATATATAAAATAGAAAATGACATTGTTGGCCAAAATCATAGGATGACTTTTTACAAGGCTTAACTTAAGAAAATATAAAGAAAATATCAAATCTGAGCTTATTATATAAGCGCCTTGATGTTACATGCTACATGCTTACTTGCCTACATGTAATGTGTTGATATGCTATATGCTACACGTGTATTAATTAACTTGACTTGATTTATATTGAAAAGTATGGTTCACTATGTTGAAAATTGAGAAAGAGATTATTGAGCTTAAGCATAAATTTTTTATATAAGGATAATTCTTGAACATGCATGATTTTAAATGAATCACATGGATAAACATACTGTTTTTTATCTATGAGCTATGAAAGATATAGTAGTTATATTGATATCCATGAACTATACATTATGTGATATTAAGCTTTGGTATCTATAAAGTATTTTTGGTATCACATGTTAAAAATTTCAATAGATGTCAAATCTAAAGCTCACCTGGTATCACAAAGTCAAATTATTTATGCGAATGATTATGTCTATGAGCATGATGTGACATTGATGATCTTAGCATGATATTGGTATTTGATGAGTGTGTTCATGAGAACATACAGGATATGAATCAATATATGAAACATGGATAATAAACTTAAAAGTATAATTAGTATCAAATCTGAATGTATTGAATTCAGGGGGAGTGTCATGAATTATTAATTAATTGATATCATAAATTAAATTTTAAATTTTAAATCGGTATCATAAAAACTATCAAATTAATATCAGCTGGTATCTTGAATAAATGTTGTGAGCTACACACTACTTATGCTATATTGAAAAACAATAACTTGAGTGTGTACATATGTTTGGAATACATGGTTATTGATATGCTTAAAATGATTTGTATTTGAATTTAAATAATTTCTTTTCTTTTTGATAGATGTCAAAAAAGGGAGAAGTTGTGAAGCAAAAATTGAGCATAATTAAGCATGAACATTATATCTATTCAAAAGAAGTATTTAAGCATTTAATATTGATTGAAAAAGCTTGTAAAACCAAAAGAAAGTGATGAGCATGATTGATGAAATTAATATTGATCTTATTAAGATGAAACTTATTGAAAGGGGGAGCCTTTTTAAGGCTTACTCAAATTTTTGCTCCTTGTTTGTCATCATCAAAAAGGGGGAGATTGTTGGTCTTACAAGGCTTAAAATCTCCCCCTTTTTGATGATGACAAACAAGGAGCAAAAATTTGAGTAAGCCTTAAAAAGGCTCCCCTTTTCAATAAGTTTCATCTTAATAAGATCAATATTAATTTCATCAATCATGCTCATCACTTTCGTTTGGTTTTACAAGCTTTTTCAATCAATATTAAATACTTAAATACTTCTTTTGAATAGATATAATGTTCATGCTCAATTATGTTCAATTTTTGCTTCACAACTTCTCCCCTTTTTGACATCTATCAAAAAGAAAAGAAATGATTTAAATTCAAATACAAATCATTTTAAGCATATCAATAATCATGTATTCCAAACATATGTACACACTCAAGTTATTGTTTTTCAATATAGCATACGTAGTCACAACATTTATTCAAGATACCAACTGATATTAATTTGATGGTTTTTATGATACCAATTTAAAATTTAAAATTTAATTCATGATATCAATTGATTAATGATTCATGACACTTCCCTTGAATTCAATACATTCAGATTTGATACCAATTATGCTTTTAAGTTTATTATCCATGTTTCATATATTGATTCATATCCTGTATGTTCTCATGATCACCATCATCAAATACCAATATCATGCTAAGATCATCAATGTCACATCATGCTCACAGACATAATCATGCTCATAAATAATTTGACTTCATGATACCAAGTGAGCTTTTAGATTTGATATCTATTGAAATTTTTAACATGTGATACCAAAAATACTTTATAGATACCAAAACTTAATATCACATAATGTATAGTTCATGGATATCAATATAACTACTATATTTTTCATAGCTCATAGATAAAAAACAATATGTTTATCCATGTGATTCATTTAAAATCATGCATGTTCAAGAATTATCCTTATATCAAAAATTTATGCTTAAACTCAATAATCTCATTCTCAATTTTCAACATAGTGAACCATACTTTTCAATATAAATCAAGTCAAGTTAATTAATACACAGCATATAGCATATCAACACATCACATGTAGGCAAGTAAGCATGTAGCATGTAACATCAAGGTGCTTATATAATAAGCTCATATTTGATGCTAACATATTTGTGTGAGTAATGTTATTTCAGGGCTCACATATGAGAAAGTAAGGTCAAAGTGCTCACAAGGATCAAATGAAGCTTAAATGAGTCAAAACATGAATTTAAAGATGATATATTAAACCTTGAAGAATATGAGGTCATGCATGATTTGTTGAAATCCAAGGAGTGTTTAAAGTCAAAAAAGCCAAAGAAAAGCAAAGTGAGAGAGCTCAAAGAATATTAAAGCTTGAAGACCAAGAAAGGGTCAAAGCAAGCATGAAGACTTGAGCATTTAGAACGTTAATGTCTTAGAAGTCTCATGTAAGTGTTTTAATGTTTAAAATATCGTTTGAAATATTTTGAAACTCTTAGGTTAACTTCTTGGACCTAGATACCTTTTAACATACTTGGAAAATATTTTTATAAGGTTAAAAATTATTTTAGAAAGGTTATAATCATTTTTGGAATGAAAAACACCAATAAGAGTTTTTATACATCCGCATGGAGGTAAATTTTTCTCTACCAAAATATCCTTATTTTAAAATGTGTTCAACATGAAAGTTGTAGGATTTTCTCTTAGCTTTCTTTTACACCAAGAACACCTAATTTGGAATTATACAGAAAAAGTTATGGCAAAAAAACTGAAGCGAGGTCACAATTGTCACTCATCTGAACACTGTTCACGGGAGGAACTTCAGCTGACTGAACAGCACACAGAACCACTTCAGACGTCTGAACTCGACACTTCAGACGTCTGAAGATTTTCTAGGATAAAATAGAAATAGGCAGTAGTTGTTCAGATGACTGAACTCGACACTTCTGACGTCTAAACCCTATTTCAGTCATCTAACCCTGTGTCTAGTTCATTTTTTAAAGGGTTTCAGGAACTTCAGATGACTGAACTCGACTCTTCAGTCATGTGAACACTGTTCATAGGGAAAATTTTTTAAAATCTAATATTTTAAATTATAGTCGTTTGAGTTCCAAATTTTCTAACAATTTGGAAAACTCTCCAAGAAAACTTTAGTAACATGGAAACAAGTTTGAAAGCTTATAAAAACATGGTTTTGCAAATTAAAATACAACCAAGAATTGAAAAATCTGTTTGTGAAGCTGAAAGCACTATTGTTCTTACAAGTTCTCTTGCTCACTCATTGCAAAACTCTTTTACTAAGATATTCTGAAGTGCTAATCCTTCCTCCCTTGAATTCCTACAGCTAATTCTCATCTAAGAAGGATATTGGTGAATTCTACACTTGAGTTTCATTCTATTCATATTGATATTTTACATTGAAGTATATAGTACTGAAATTGTACTAACTTGCTCTTTGAGAGAGTATACTTATACACAGATCTTATCTTGTGTTTCTTGCAGTTCTTTGACGTTCCAAGGATTGTTTGGATCATTGGCTAAGCAAGGGGATATTGCTTAGAGAGGCGGGCTCTAGCCTAAAGGAGTGACCGAACGAGGGGACAACGTTTGGAGAGGCAGACTCTAGCCTAGTGAAGGAGTGTTTGAGCGTAGGGTATCGCTTGTAAAGGTTTTGTTCCACCCATCAACGGAACAGGTTTAGTGAATCCTTTGGTGGTTTGCCAAAGGCAATGACGTAAGCTGGGTATAAGCCAAACCTCGTAAAAATTCCCGTTTCACTCTCTCTTTCCCTATTCTTTATTTTCAGTTCATATATAATTGCGTGGATGTTTTAAATATCTAAATTATACACACTACGCATATTTGGAAATGAAGTAAACTTAGAATCCAATTTTGATTTGAGTTGCGGAAACCGAAAGGGAGTACGTTGGTTACACCATATCTTGCGAAAACCATATGGGAGTACGTTATTTGGTTAGCATCCCAAAGATAAATTTACCAAGAGTTTATTTGAATTCTAAATATTTGAAAAGAGTAATTGGATTCATTTATACAGGGCTTTACATCAGCAAACATAAATTCTCATTCACTACAGGGTTTGGTTCAAATTTGGCTAATATCAACAAACAACCATTTTGAGTTTTTATATTATATAAATGTTGTGTATTGGCTTATTTGTTTTCTTTCTAATTATAGTTGATTGGTTTGGTTGAATGATTGGATGTTTGTATGGTTAAGAATTAAATAAAGAAATTAAGTTCTTGAGTGCTTAACAAATTAAACAAATAAGTCACAAATTGGTTAAAAGAAATAAAATAAGTTTAAGAATTCTAAAAAGGAATTAAAAGAAAATTTTAAAAGCCAATTCACCCCCCCTCTTGGGAAGTTATTCCTAATTTCAGTTCATATAACAATTCTTAGGAATCTTCCATTAAAATCCTTTTAAGGCTACCTTTCCTCTTTTCCACCTCTGGACAATTATTAGTTTTATGGCCCTACTTGCCACAAAACCAACAACAATCACAACTTTCCAGTGATTTTCCTTGCGAACACTTAGGATACCGTCCATACTTTTTTTTTGAACGATTCCTTGACATCTTCCCTAACCCTATTGGGTCTAAGATATCTTTTTTTTTTTTCCTGGATTTTTATGCCCTTTTCTAGAGCTCTTCTTTTTTCCAAATCTTTTCTAGGTTTTTCCTTTAACCTTGGAGGATCTAATCTTTTTATGGCACACACCTCTTGCACAACTAGTTTCTACTCTTTCTGAGTACCTAGTTGGCTTCTTGGGACAACCATATCTGCCTGCAACAACATTTGTCTTAGGGCAGCATGCTGGATTCATGAATGGCATACTTCTTACGTCCTGCAAGACATGCCTCTGCATACAGTAAAGCCTTATCATCTGCCTTACTATTTCTGCTCGTACTCCTAGAGTATCTGATACTTCTGTATCTCTCTCTAGTCTTTGTTTTACGGCTTGAGCTACCAATCTTGGCCAATTGCTTGGTAGTTTCTCCACAAAACCCTCTTTGGCATAAGCTTGGTCCTGGGGGCGTAATTGATATACAAATGTTGAAACTCACAAAGGTTAATTCTTCAAAATAACACATATCACAGATCTGAAATTTGTGATTGCCATTTTGGCTTTCTCTACTTTCATCTCCCTTATCCACTAGTGAATATCCTACAAACTCCTGTTTGAGAAAATCTGCTATAATGGCGATCACTTCATCTGGGGTCTTAATAATGTCTAGGATTACTGCACTTACATTTGAATTTCTCTACAATATTTCCCAGAAATTTCCTGCATTTCCCCTCATGGTAGATACTGCAAACTTATAAGCTCGTTCTATGTTCCAAGTTTCAACGTCATGACTTAGGATATTGTATCTAATATCCATAGCCCAATCATCTATCGCGACTGCGGGACCCTTTTCACAATATAATATAAGTATTGTCCCATTCTGGGGTACTCTTTCTGGAAACTCTTCTTAGGTCTAAATTCTTCCTAGATAATTTAAAAGAGACTCCTGCTTTTTTGCTGTAGTCTAGAGCATTTCTTTGAAAGATAATTTCTTTTGCTCCCATGGACGAGGTTCCAATTTTAGAGGCTGCCATACTGGCTTTACATCCTAAGATGAAACTTCTGGAAAACTTACTGTTTTCGAAAATCCTGATGGTTCTGCTCCTTCAGTTCCACCTCTTGCAGATCCTTTACTAGTCTTTGCAAGAATTTTTTCAGCACTGGCTAGTTTCTTAGCCTTGAGGTCTTCTACCTCATTCAGCTTATTATTGATTCTTTTCTGAATCTCTGAGACTTTATTATTTGTCCATTTTTCTCGATGTAAAAGCTTATCTAGCTCATCCTGAGCTTTTTGGATATCTTCTGTTATGTCTGATAGGACTTTAGTTTCGTCTATATCTCTGAGGGCACTTTGAACCTCCTATTCCTATGCTTCCTCATAGTCTCTAGGTGTATATCTTCCTGATATACTGCTTCTAGCTTCTTGAGTTTACTCAAGATCTGCCATCCTATCTTCATATCTTCTCAATATTTCTTTAAATTTACTCGTAATAGATTTTTTATCAGTCATTTTTGAAGATTAATGAGATCTTGGTTGTCTAATTTTGATCCTAATGTTTTTGTGGAGTTGCTCTAACTGCTACTCACACTGTCTAATTCTAAATTGATAGAGACAAATTTACTCTTCAATCTCTGGTAACTGTGATTTAAGACCTGGCTTAACTTTTTTTAAATCAAGTACTATAGGATCTAATTCAAAATTAACTTTAGAAGTAGGTAGTTTGAAAATTTTTTCTCTCCACGCTTCTTCAATTAAGTTCTCATAAAATCTTATATTAGACTTTATAGAAGCCTTCTGATAAAAAATTAACCCTTTTTCTTTTTTTTTTTCTCTTTTACTGATCATAAAACCACAACTTGGCTCCAATCATAAAAAATCAAGCCCTACCATTCATATCCACATGTTAAAAAAAAATCACTAGCCAAGGAAAAAAAGAGTTTGAGATGCATAGTTCCTTTTTCAAAAAAGTACATAAGCGAATTGAGAAAATGAATATGATAGTCCACTTTGGATCCAATTCCCTTTCACACAGAGCTGATGATTTGTTTGGCTTTATTTGATAGGTTTTTTATTTTTTATTTTTTTTTAAGAAAAATAAATTATTTATCATTTATTTATTTAGGTATTGTATTGTCTGGGATAGTGTTTGAATGTTTGCAAGCAATCAATTTTTGCATTTTAAATTTTTTCCCCAAAAACAGAATAATAATTGCAGAGCTAGAAGTCAATATAAATGCATGAATCATAGATGATTATGTTGAGTTTTTTCCCGTTTTATGATTAACAAGAAATAAAATATAAAATAATACTCTGAATAGAAAATTTTTTCCCAAACTAATGCTCACGTAATCTCGCAGCATGAAGCTGCGAGATTTAAACTGATGGCCAATGAAGAGTGGACGCGTGGCAGCGTGCAGACGAAATCTCGCAGCTTCATGCTGCGAGATTTAAAGACAGACGAACAAGATTTAAACTCAGGGCCAATGAGGAGCGGACGTGTGGCAGCGTGCAGGCAAAATCTCGCAGCTTCATGCTGTGAGATTTAACTTAAATTTTATTTTTTAAATTGTAAATATATAAATTTAAACAAAAATTTTACATAAAAGAAATTATTGATTATAAATAAGTATTTTGTCATAAAAATTTGGATAAAATCCAAAAAAATATTTCAAAATATGATTCTAACCCCTGAATTTACAAAAAATACTACAAAATTTCGTAGTATTTAAATTTAAATTTAAATTTGTAAAAAGGGAAAGTTATAATTAAATTTAAATTATAACTTTAAAAATTAAAATTTAATTAAATTTTATCTAAAGAAATAAATTATCTAAAAATTATGATTTTTACGAGGATTGCCCATGTAATTTTTTCTAATTTATTAAATAATAATTTTGCCATTTGATTATTATTTTTACCTCTTAATTTTTTCATTGAGCAAGTCTAAAGAACAAAAGGAGAGTGCAAATTTGTCATTTTATTGTGTGAGAAAAGTAATGAACATTAGTAATGTTGTTTTTGGAGTACCAAGGATATCATTTTTATTTTTGATATAAATATTATTAATATAACTAAATTAATTAATTATTAATGCATAAGCATTTTTTTAAGGTAATAAATGTTAATTTGCGCTTGTAATGAAGGGGAATTTTCAAATGAAAAAATTTAAAATTAGTTTTTCAAAACACATATATTAATTCATGCTTTAAAAGAACTATATATATTATTTTTTTAAAAAAATTGTGAATGCTAAGGGCTTGTCTACTTATTATCTGTATCCAAGCGTGAGATGCAAAATATGCAAAATTCATATCTCGTAAAGAGTTTTTAAAAACTTATTTTCATGAACATATGAACTATTGTCCTTCAAAATTTAATTTTTTTTTCATTTTTTCAAAGACATATTTTTGTACACCACAAGAATATAAGATATAAGTAATATAATCAACTTTTGAATATATATATATATATATAAATATATATATATATATATATTTTTACCTCTTATACAAGGCCGATTCTAATATCTTGTATAAGGTCGATTCCATATCATATTATAATTCCTCTCCTGATAGTGAAGTTTCTTATCACATCCGTCCATGGAGCAGTTATAGCCGAACCACGTAAATTTTTATCTCATCTCTATTTGTTTATTTTTCTATTTATTTTCTGCATCTTTTATAACAACAAACTCTTTTTTAAAATTAATTAATTAATTTTTAAATAATATTTTGTGTGTAAACTTAAAATTAAAAAATACAGTTCTTAATTAACAAATAATTCAGTAAATTTAAATTACTTGAATCAAAAGAAAATGTAAAGTGGGCATGCGCAGATCTGAATGCTTCAAAATTTTGGCTCGGCTTTGACCCTGAGTCAATAGTTAGCGATCAGCTGTGGAGTGACCCATCTGGGTTTGGTGCTTGTTTTTTTGCTTTGGCAGCGGCAGTCCTCGTCGTCGTTGGTCGTTGCAGAGGAGGAAAAACACGCCGAGAAGGGAGGGGAACACTCCATGCAAAGGCCATGCAAATACTGGATGGATTAGCGAGATTACTAGAGTCATTTTGGGGAAATATTTTCTCAAATATGATATTATTTAATATATTATTTTAAAATAAAGATAAAATTGAAAAAAAAAACTCACCCTTTTTACCCTCAGAAGGCCTATATTTATAGGTATGTTCCTTATTCCTAACTTAAATTTGATTGACTAATTAAATTTAAATTAATCAATCAAATTTAAAACTAATTTGTTAATTAAGTTGATTAGTCAATTGAAATTATTCAATCAATCTTAATTAACTAATTCATTTTCAGTTATGATTTTCTAACTGAAATTAATTTTTGTGTGCAGGTGGCAAGCATGGAATTAGAATATCCGGTCTTTCTTTCTTTATTTCATTTTATGTATTTTTGTTTTGTTTATTTATTTTCAACGAAAAAAAGATACAATTTTCTTGTATTTTATAATTTTTTGTTTATATTTTCTCACTTTATAGAAATAAAAATAAAATTTTCCCAATTTTTTTTATATAAGCCCCAGACAAAATAAAGTGTCTACATAACCTTTAATTTGAAACTTTAATTTAATATCTAATCATTAAAATCTCAATTATAAAAATTTAAACATATTAGATGAACACCATCATCACAAACTTTGCTCAAACACTCTCAATGCTCATCGTCATTAAGATAAGGGATGGATTATCACTTATCGATTCGTTCAAGCACAATGGGGCTCATGGATCAAGAAAGGAAAGAAATACAATTAGCATAAAATTGAACTTTGGGCCATGATGGACAAATTTAGCTTGGACAACATAGTCGACTCACGCTCTTAGGGGAATAACGAAATCAATCGAAAGCCATGAAACCGATCGAACTACACAGAACCTAACTATACCAATTAATTTTTTACACCATTCGATTTGGTTAAATTAAAAAAATTAGTAAATCAAATATTTTGGTTCGATTTCAGTTTTGTGTTTATGAAATTGAATTTAAGGAATTAACTTAACTAGACATGTAAATTTAGATGATACGAATTATGTGTCATTTTTTAGATTTTGCAGTATTGAATTCTTTAGAGATACGAATTATTAAATGATATATACAAAAGAATAAAAAAAATAATCAATTATATACAAATGAAATCAAAACAATCAATGATATACATACAAATAAAATGCAATTAAAGTAATGCTAAACTACTCCGTGCTGCAGCGAGGTCGTCTCCGGGGTCGTGGTGGCTGCCGTCTGCGTCTACCCTCTCCCTGCTCGTCAGCATCATCAGGTGTCCTGACCCGTCGTGCTGGATGTGAATCCTCTCCCCAAAGAGGTGTTGCATCATCATCATCAGCCATGCGGAGCGCACGCGGTGAGAAATGATACGATGTCTCGGGACGAGAACGAGGCGGCCTAGGGGGTGCATCGACCTCCACCCCATCGAAAAGATCGTCCAATAAAAATGACATGGATGGGGTAGCAGCAGAGTCAGATGGGGCATCAGTCGTTCTGCTCGATGGTTCGGCAATATGAGCTGTAGTGGAAGGCGCATCAGGCGCTGACGGGCCAAACAAGTACTCAGCCTGTACGACTGGTGGGGAGGACATGGGAGTCCCAGGACGACTAGAGGAGGCATGTCGTCCTCCTCGTACTGAAGCTGGTCGACCTCCTCGTGTTGGTACATCAGGTCGACCTCCTCGTTCTAGGATCCGTCGACCGTCCTCGTGGATGAGGTCCAGTGCAGCACTCATCAATCGATGGATCGCAGGATCCGACGAGATCTGCTCTGCCTCAATGACTATGTCAGCCTGCAGGATATGAACATATTTTATTAACGCATTCAAATCGGAACGTATATATAATAAAATGAGTTGTGGCATTAATCTTCTTACGAGGCTCAAATATACAGCTGCGGTCCTGTCAACGAAGCAGCGTGTGATAGACCTATACCAAGTGAAGTATGGGTCATCTAGACGCATCGGACTGTGCTCCGCCACTCCTCGTACGATGTAGTCTCGCCGATGCTCCCACGCAGTAACGAATATCGCGTGCATACTCGACCAGTCTGTGACCCCTCGACTGCGTCCATCCATGCCGTGGAGATCGTCCCCAACAATATCTACCCCCGAAGTCATAAATGGGGCTGGAATGACCTGTCGAAACCCGAACTATCGCATGACTCGATCGGGGAGATACCACTCAATAATATGAAAGCATATGAGTGGCACTCGCACTACCAACAGGTCCCTCCCGTCTGCATAGGCAGGCGGCATGTCGGCTAAAATCTCATCCGTGTAGGGCATCCATATAAACTGCAGTTAGACAAAACAAAAAGTTATGCGGACTATACACAACTGAAAGAAAGAAAGAAATGCTTTCATGTGCTATACTTTAACTGATTTATACCTCATGCTCCCGGTGCATGTCCAACTCGAACCTGTACCAGGGCAATGTGTGAAGCGCAACCATCGATGCCCTCAAGTCGTCCCTCCATCTGTATAAGATGAAATCTAAGTTCCCAAATGCAAGACTACTACATATTACGAATTAGTATTCGTAATAGTTATTAAGTGAATATATAAGGATAGATAAAATAGGTACTAACCGATATGCGAGCGGGAGAGGATCAACCGGACGACCATCCTGACCCCTCTCAATCTGCAGGAAACCTCGCCGCATAGGCGTGAATGAAGGAAATCTCTCCCAAGCCCAAACCTGAAGTAAGCGAAGGGGGCCCGCAATCTGTGTCTTCGAGTGGTGCGCGGCGCGACACATCTCCCTGTACAACCACGCCAAAGTGGCGGACCCCCAACTGTACGAGTGACACGCTCCGAAGTCCTCAAGAAGTGGAAGGAACATAAGATGCACATAACTGCCGGAAACATCCGAGAAGATCACCCCACAAATCAAACGCAACAAGTGGGCTCGTGCGTGGCATGCTATTGTCTGAACATCTGCATGTGCCGAGAGCTCACGAAACGCATCCCCCTCAAGGAACCGCATATGGATGCGTGCACAAACTAACTCGCTGTTAGGCGGAATAACGCCTAACAAATGCTCGCACATAGTACGCAGGCTGAGTCGACCCTGACGGTCTGTAGGTCCCTCCACTGGTCCGGCAGTGCGACCAATGACAGCTCGCCCATCAATCGGCAACCCGAACAAAACAGCTACGTCCTGTAATGTGACGGTGGCCTCACCATGAGGTAGGTGGAACGTGTGCGTCTCGGGTCTCCATCGCTCCACCAATGATGTGACAAGATGCCAATCAAGCTGGATATGAGCAATCCGATAAATGCCATAAAACCCCACATCGCGTATCAGCTGGACAATGCGGGGGTCTGCCTCTAACCAACGCTCGGCAAACTGCGTGCCCCCTCGGCAGCACAGGGGCTCCGCATGCCCCTCAATCCACGCTCGGCTGGCCCTGTGATGATCGCCCATCGTCAAGACGCTCGGATCGGACGGCCCTAGATCAATCCTGGAAATGCATCGTTGCATCAGAATAGATATAAATAAAAAAGAAACTGTGTGAAATAGTATAAAACTGCATACGAAATCAACGCGATGGTCCCGCTGCATCGCCCGAGTGGGTCCTTCTCGGACACCTTGTGCGATTATGCCCTTCTTGATGACATATACTGCACGTGCTCCTTTTCCTACCTTCCCTAGCATCCATCTCATTGTGTATATGGGAGCTCCTTGGACGACCTTTATGTCGAGCATACGCTGGATTTGCCTGTATAATCGGCAAAGACGATGCTGGCCAGTACGCCTCATGCATAATCGGCTGAAAATCCGCCGCATATATCGCATAATGTTCGGCGGTGGTCCAACAAGGCTCAACGTACTGCATGGCGTTGAGTTGTGTCTCCGCACATGTAGCGAGAAGGTGGGAGCATGGAAAGTGTAAGGCTTGCCACTTCCCACACGAGCAGCCGTGCAAATCCTGAATGCGAAGCGTTTGCACGTTGTTTCCTTTATGAGGTCCCAAATGCGCAGTCGTGATGCTGAAAGTACCTCTAGACCGGTTGAACGTCGTCACGCGATGTCCGGTCGCCTTCAACTTCCTTCTTTCCATCGCAAGCAATGTATGAGGAGTTAATGCATTTCCTCCTGATATTGCATTACGAGCAGCCTCACGTCGGCTATTGAAATAATGTGCAACGCGATAAAATGTCAGTTGCACAAGGGCAGTGATTGGGAGGCTACGAGCGCCCTTAAGGGCGGCGTTGAAACATTTGACGAGGTTTGTCGTCATGTTCCCATACCTTCTGCCCCCGTCGTGGCACTGAGTCCACATATGAGGAGCGATTTGATCAAAGAACGTCTTTGCGGGTTCCCCACCCTCATCGAAGATCTTCTCCATCCACATGTTAAACTTTCTAACCTGATGCTCCCTTCCCGCGCGCTCAGCCATTCGCTTTAGATTGACACTGTGCACTTTCGTGCTGAAGTTGCTTACAACGTGTTGAAGGCAGAATCGGTGGTGCGCACGCGGTGGCTGCCAATCGGGATTGTGAGACACTGCAGCGATGATCCCTGGATGCCTATCTGATATAAGGCAAATATCGTCCCTATCGGTAATGGAACGAAGACAACACAGAAACCAATTCCATGTGTCCAAACTTTCCTCTTGCACAATAGCGAATGCAAGGGGGAATATCTGCCTATTTGCATCCGGGCACGTCGCAATAAGGAGTTTTCCCTTGTACTTACCGTACAAGTGTGTCCCATCTATACAGATCACAGGAGGACAGTGGGGAAAACCCTGAATAGATGCTGCGAACGCCCAAAAGACTGATACAAATGTTACGGTCTGATCGCTGCCGGGTATAGGGTTCCACCTCCACTTTACGACAGTACCAGGATTATAAGTGCACATTGCTTCCATCCACCTAGGCAACGTTTGATAAGACTTCTCCCAATCGCCGAATACTTGGGCAATTGCCTTCTGTTTGCCTAACCAAATTTTCTTATATAAGATGGAATAGCCATAACGACGATCTATGAATTCTTTCAATGTAGCGATTGAGGTCGACGCATCACCCCTTATCATATTCACAACCTCACTAGCAATAAGGGACGACGTGATTTGGCTATGGTCTTGCGAGAGGAGTTCATTCAAGCATGTGTGCGGACCACCATATTGAGTGATTTCAAAGAATCGATGTTTCTGACGATACATCGCACGCAGTCTCCAACTGCATTCAGAGTTCTTACACCTAACAACCCATAATAGTGGGGTTGACAGCAGGACGTAGAAGTCATGGTGCGTTCGAGCGTGGTATATTCGCACAGCAGCTATCAATTGATCTTTCGACCCGAATAGCATCCCTTGACTCAGTTCTGATGATTCATCCCAACGAGTTACCCGTATAGGAAGCTCGTCACCATGGGACAAATCTGCAGCCTCTACGTCAATTACACCATACATAGGAGGTTCCTCCATGAAATCTGCCGTATCCGTGCCATCGTTCGATTGACGGGGGGATGGGTCGACATCATCGGGGAACTCGTTCGTCCCTTCACCAATTTCCTCCTCGTACGTGTCATCTTGTAAATGAACATCATTCGTGATGTTCATCCCCACGTCCAGCGCGTTGTTCGCTATTGCGAACAACGATCCTGGTTGTTCTGCTGAAACATCTTCGCAAACACCATGAAAATTCGTATGGATAGTAGTTCCTTCATACGTCTGCACCTCGAATGACGATCGTGGACATTCGTTCATATCCACAACAGGCATCCCACCAACATCTGCATCTTCTTCCTCCGCTTCAACCACGTGCTCAATAGACGTTCCCGGCTGCCCATGTGCGGCGACACCCATCTGAGGAATGAGTTCAACATACAGTTGCACAGTCAAATATGTCGTCCCTACGCAGTGTGCATCCAACACCATGCGCAAACCGTAATCACTAGTTACGGGAACAACCTCATAGAAGATTGTATCATGATGCCCCTTAATCGGGTATCTTGCGGTTAGCCGCAATGCATTTTGATTTGGATCAATTTGCAAATACTTGTATATCTTCGTATGCAATTTAGTTAATTTACACCTATGACCAATTCTAATAGGTTGAACTGGCGGAATACTATAACTAACACTGGTTTGGCCGGTTATAATGTTACCCCCCATGTACAACAATACCGGAACCAGAATACTGCTTGAACTTCCTGCCATCTAGATTGACGCCCAGTAAATATAAAAGACCTACGCAAAACAATAATTTTATGTATAAGTCGTATGCTAAGTGAATAGTGAAAAAAAATTATTTTCAATACATTAATGTGCACATTATATTCTTTAAATGGGTTAGGGTACACTCATGTAATTATATGGGTCATAAATGGGTGACCCATTTAGACCCAAAAATTAAATGGATAAAACGGGTCTACCCACTTAAACCATCGGCCCATTTAAATTTTCAACGTAATCATTTATAATAGTATTTTATTTAATGTATCACATTTAAAACTATACTACGAGCAAGTAACTAGTATAATAATTAAAATCTCTACGTGCATAACATAATTATGGATTGTTCAATTCGAACATTTATATAATTACATAAAGAATTATGAACGTAGTTTGACTTGGTTCGATTTTCAAACTAATTAATATGCATGCATATTCATAATTGCATAATTCGTTCAGTTTAGATATGCCCGTAATTATGTTGGTTTTTAATTCTAGTATTGGTTATACCTATTATTTGTAATTAAATTACATAATTAAATAATTAACATTATAATATTAAAATATCCGATGCATGATTTTATAATTATGGACCACTAAAATATAATATATGCATAATTACACA
The DNA here is from genome assembly GCF_029873635.1 of Malania oleifera. Classification (NCBI taxonomy): domain Eukaryota; kingdom Viridiplantae; phylum Streptophyta; class Magnoliopsida; order Santalales; family Ximeniaceae; genus Malania; species Malania oleifera. Next base: position 4,239,865 of record NC_080421.1, on the reverse strand, counting down.
ATTATGTGTATGCATGTAATTTTATTTGGTACGATTTTCCAAAAAAAAAAAAACTAATAAGCATGCATGAACATACATTACATATTTGGTTCAGCTTAGATATGCTTAAAATTATGTAGATATGTAATTATATTTTTAACTACACCTATCAATTGAAATTAAATTATAATTACATAATTAATACCGTTATTTGGAAATCTCTGTACATAATTTTATAATTATGGACAATTCAGTATAACTATATTCATAATTACGCAATTATAAATGTACACAATTGGTTTGGTTCATATGCATGCAACATGCATGTACGTAATTACATAATTGGTATGGTTTAGATATGTCCATAATTATGTAGGTATATAATTATAATATTGGCTACACCGAGCTATCATTAATCAATTAAACTACATAATCACGTAATTAACATTATAATTTGAAAATATATGTACCTAATTTTTTAATTCTGAACAATTAAATCTGAATATGTACGTAATTATCTAATTGGTTTGATTTAGATAAGCATAATTAATAGTTTGGTTCAATTATCCAAACCATCTAACATGCATGCATGTACGTAATTATATAATTGGTTCGATTTAGATACGTCAAAAATATGTAGGTATGTAATTATAGTAGTAGGTACATATCATTAGAAATTAAATTACGTACATAACTACATAATTAACATTATTATTTAGAAATCTAACCACATACATAACTACATAATTAACACTATTATTTAGAAATCTATGTACATAATTTTGTAATATGAACAATTTGGTCTCAATATGTACGTAACTACACAACTATATAAATATATATATGTACGAATTGGTTTGATTCAGTTTTCCAAACTATTTTTTTCATAAACAAAAAGAATTTATGTTTAGAAAGAAGAGAAGCTACAATGTGCAGGGACAAGAAGTCCACTATAAAAAGAGAGAAAAAAAAAAGGAAAAAAAAAAGAAAACAAAAAAACACAAGATCCCAAAAAAGAACTAAACAAAATCAACTGAGAAACCCCCTTTTCAAAACCTTACCATCAGAATTTACCGAGCTCTTCAAATTTGCTAACCCTCTTTGACCTTTGACCTTTCAACTTTTACCACCATCAGACACACTTTATTTCCTCCAATATCACTCAACTTTAAATCCATTTTATCCTCAAAAATTTGAGCTTCTAAATCCTCCTCGAAAATCTCCTCCACTAGAATGAGAAAATTCCATCCCTATGCTGAAACTTATTCAACAACCCATCATTATCAAAAATTGAAGCTCCCTCTAGACCTTCCAACATGCATGGATCAGCATAAGATAAATCCCCTATTTCATCACAGGAGCCAGAAACCTACCCATATTTTTTTGGAAATCTATCCAACAATAACCCCCCAGCACAATCAAAATCACTATTGTCATCACTTTCTAAATCTGAAACCTCATTTTAGCTTTTCTAATCTCATTTGAACCTACTGCAATCATCTCAACTTAGGAACTTTCACAATACTAAAGTCCCCTTTAAAACCTCTCCTTAGTACAGTAGTCGTTGACCCATTAGAATTTTCTCTCTTATCTTCAAATACCTTCTTCATTGCAGCACCCAAACAGGCTGCCTTTCAATGAGCAAAAACCTTATTACCTTCAAATTTATACATTTAAAGACAAAAAACAACACACTCCCCCAACGCTGCTTTTTTTCTACTCTTCTCCACACCACCTTCTAATACATTTTCGGAACTAGACACAATTTTATCACCACCTATTTCTATTAACATGTATGCATGTACATAATTATGTAATCACTTCAGTTTAGATATGTCCAAAATTATGTAGATACGTAAATATACTATTGGTTACATCTATCATTTGAAATTAAACAACATAATACGTAATTCTAAACTATAATGACATTATTAATTAAAAAAACTAACCTTCCTCTAGATGCAGAGCCAGAACCCAAATACTCGGAACGCGGCGTGTGATATCAAACCAACTCAAAACATAAACAATTATCTCATGTAAATCTCTTAAATGAAATATTCACGTTATTTTTCTAAATATTAAATAACATACCCCATCACGATCCCTCTTAAATAGCCTCGCCTCGCCTTCGCCCGAGCCCGAACGGTCACCTGCACCTCGAACGGTCACCTGCCAACGCAACGGTCGTCTGCAAGCTCGAAGCTTCGTCTGCAACTTTTCTTCTCTTCTCCTCTGCACCATTGTGTTCTGAGAAGGCTCAGGGAGGAATTCAGAGCGCAAAACAAATCTCGCAGGTTGGACCTGCGAGATTTACCACGTGTCACGATCCCTCGGAATCTCGCAGCCACGCGTCGCCTATCCGCTCGATCTCTTCTCAAATCTCGCAGGTTGGACCTGTGAGATTCACCACGTGTCACGATCGCTCGTAACCTCGCAGCCACGCGTCGCCTCTCCGTTCGATCGCTTCTCAAATCTCGCAGGTTGGACCTGCGAGATTTCTTCACCCGTCGCCACACGTCACGTTACCCCTGTTTCTTTCTTTGCCACGCGTCGATGGCAGAGTGGCCACCAGTTTAAATCTCGCAGCATGAAGCTGCGAGATTACGTGAGCATTATTTTGGGAAAAAATTCCCTGTTCAGAGTATTATTTTATATTTTATTTATTTTTAATTATAAAATGGGAAAAAACTCTGATTATGTTGGTATTTTCTAGGCTGAAAATAGAATTTTTGAGTGTTTTTCTAGATTATAAATTGATTTATTTATATCCAACTCAAAATGGACAAACGTTAAAAATCCATGTAATTACCTAAAAACAATTCACCAATCTATGCATTAAGATATAGTAAGCTTCTTATTTTCTAAAATTTAATATTTTGATGTTTTGATTTATTCTAATTTGAATTTCTTAATCTCGTGTTCTATTGTAATTAAATGGAATAACTTTAGTATAAAAGGTCCAATTATTATTATTATTTTTTTAAGTTACAATATAGAAGAATTCAAAAAATAGATAATGATCTTCGACTGTTGCTAACCTTTGAGTACCATGAAAATAATATAAGTCCTTATTTGGTCGGTTCCCAAATTCGATTGTGGGAATTAAAAGTTGATACCAATTCTGTCACAAGTTAGAAGTAATTTGTAAAATAAACTCTAATTAAAATTGTAATTTAAGCCGCATTCTTAGAGAGTGGCAAGTTACCAAGACACAGATCAAAATGACGTCGTTATGAATGCGAGTCAAACGACGTCGTGTCGTTCGTGTCTAATTGCTCGACGCTCGTTGCCTTGTTGCCCAAGTTCTCTCCGAGCAGTCGTCGCTGATACATTCTCCTTCCCGTGGTGTTGCGGACATTTTTCTGTGAGCGAAGAACAGATCCCAGAGAAGCTAACAACTCAAGCGAAGCACAGTGAAGAAGAAGTAAAAGGAGGAGGAGGAGAAGAAGAAGGTTTAACGTTAACAATGGCAAGGTACGACCGCGCGATCACGGTGTTCTCTCCGGACGGCCATCTTTTTCAGGTGGAATACGCCCTCGAAGCCGTCCGTAAAGGGAACGCCGCCGTCGGAGTCCGCGGCTCCGACGCCGTCGTGCTCGGTGTCGAGAAGAAGTCCGCCGCCAAACTACAGGATTCTAGGTACCAGCCCCATCCCTCTTTTACCATCTCTAACATTGCATCTTTAAGAATACGAATATAGCGATAGGGTGTTGAGTATTTCTGTTCCTCACTTGGCGGGATATTAGAACGACTTGGATATATCAAGTTGGACTGAACTCATTTGCTTATTGATCATTACCGGTTCATCGAAGTTTAGTGTCAACATTTACTTGTTTTCAGTTTTGTCTAAATCATTTCCGGTGTTGGGGGATACTAGAACGAGTTGGGTATGGCGAGTTGGACTGAACTCGTTTGTTGGTTGATCATTTTTCCGGCTCATCGAAATTTAGTGTGTAAATCCTTCCAAATTCAAGCTCAAAGTCCGTCCGCACACAGGGTATATCGTATGATCATTGTTGTGGGTACTTTTGGTCATTACTTGCACTGTAGTCTTAACTAGAACTCTTGAAACATTCCACGCATTTCAAATATTATAGTTGCAGTAAGCACTTATTATTTGTGTGGGTGTAAATTTTGAAATTCTATATACGTTCCCCATGTAACATGCATAGAGGCAGGTGTATTTTTAAATCCTTTAGTGTGCGCTTGCCCCTGTTGGGACTTATAACAGATCAACCCATGGTCTCATTAATGTTTGAAGATTCTGCACACTGCTCTAGTTCAAAAGTACTCTATTCAATTTTTGCTTTTAGAAGTAGGAAAAGAACATTGTAAGTGCGAGCGTAATGATGACTTACTTGATGGAAGGAAATATTTGCATTGCTCATTTATAGCCAGTGAACATGTTTTTTTGATAGGCAACTAGGGAATACTGAAGGGATGGTGAGGTTTAATCCCCATGCATATGTGGGCTGGGAGTCCATCACCACTAGGCCATCAGTGAATATGTTGTGATGTATAAATATATGATAATCAATTGAAGTGAGATTTCTGTTTGAGTATTGTAGTCCAATTGCTCCTTTGATAGCTTTTAGATAGAGTGGTAGAGCACCTTAGTAATACCATGCAAATGCCTAGTAAGTTTGAGCTTTAGATTCAGTTTGTCTCAGTGACAATTAGTTTTTGACATAGGCAGTGACTATGCAGAATCGCCTACATCTTATGCATTTGACATGGATTTAAAGAACAAATGACACAACTCATATTATGAGGCTTACTTCATCAATCAAGTGAATATGAGGGCTTCCATTACAGTTTGTAAAATTTTGTGTTTCTATTTTCAGATTATTTTATTTAATCATTCAGGCTACTGAATTATCAACACAATTTTTATAAGAAAGAATTATACTAGCAGCAGAACTAGAAAGCATAGTGAAGGGAGAAAAAGATGTCCTCCAAGAAGAGAGTGAACTACAGCCAAAAAATTATAGAAGAGAGTACAGAAGTGTTGCTAGCCAATCCATAACAGGATCAGGCAATGGCAAACCCCTAAGAAACCCAAAAAGTGGACATAGAGGCTAAAAAGACAGCTTTATCCCACAACAAAACTAGGGAGGTTATGAGATCGTTGAAGGTTCTTGCATTTCTTTTGATGCGTAATTCACAAGAAAAATATGTCCATAGCCCTAAGAGATAGGCATTCAGAGGTGGGTAACAACCCTACAATGAAGGAAAAGTTGTGCTTTTGTTTCTTGGGCTTGTGGCACATTACATACATAATAGGCATGAGTAATGTAAGGCCTTGTGATCTGAAGCAGATCATGTGTGTTAATCCTATCCAAAGTCATCATCCAAATTAAGGTTCATATCTTGAATAGGACTCCAGCCTTCCAAACATGTGGGTCCAAGCAAACAAGTTGGGAGTGGGAGATTTTGAGAAGGTGAAGAAAAAAGGATTTTGTAGAAATTTTTTTTTAATGAATCGCCTTCCTGCAGTCTCTTGGCTTCCCTCCTAGATGGAACAAAATGATTCAATGTGTTGAGTAAAGTGGTCAATTCGACAACCTCTCTTTTATTGAGATTCCTAAAGCAGTTGAAATCCCATGAACAAGGAGTACCCCTCAAAAGAAAGAATGGTGTAACGACCCGGCCCTTTACACGGACTCAGGTGTCACTCACATACATCAAATACCTATACCTGTTCAAGATATGGAAACAACCCGCCCTAAACAGGGACATACGGGTGTAAATCATACATAATCATGATGTAAATGTCGCAGAAAAACATAAACAGCCATTGGGATTACTACTAGCCTTATACCAGAGTTCACTAATACATCCATAATTTACATACATTCGGACTTAGAGTAATCGTCATATTACAACCCTCCAAAAAGGACTTTCATCAAGTTTAGTACAAAATTTAGATGCTTACGTAAGCTAACCAAAATAACCACCCCAGTCCCTTTATCTACTAGGACCGACGCACGGACGGACCTGAAAACAAAGGTTGTAAGATAGGGTGAGACACCTCTCAGTAAGGAAGAAGGAGTTACAACAGTGTGTGACTGCATACATGCATATTTTCATTCAACATCTGGAATATAAATCAAATATTTTCAATACAGTAATGCATCAGGTATATCATCATTCATATTACAAAATTCTCACATCTGTCTTTCGACCATTTAATGATTTATCAGATGATCAACAGCAAAATATCCCTATAACCAGTTTTACCCTGTGGCTCAGGTTGTGCACTGGTACTCGTCCAATGTCCTGTTCGTGCAGATACTGCCGAGTACCTAAATACAATCCGACTGCCCCCATTGGCCCAATGTCAGCCAATGGTTTCACCCTGCTAGCCGACCATCTTGGTACCCACATTGTTTAATACGTGTGGTTGCACGTGTACATCTAGCTACGATATCGTGCCGTATCATATAACAGTAGTTTATTTCAACTCTGCAAAGAAAGTATTTTTCAACCCTCCCGGGACTCTCAAGCTGTGGTTCCGTGTATCATAAATTCAATTTATACAAATATGATTTTATCTCCCATAATCTATATCAATAGTATAGAAATAATTCCAGCGGGTTCAAACCGGCGTCTTTCCACTCAGTTTACCCCTCTTTGTTTATTGATGCGGCTCGGTGTATCACTAGCCTCTGTTTATCACATTGTCAGTGTAACAAATTGGAATTTCATTCCCATATTTTATATCAGTAGTATAGAAAATACATTCATTTCCATTTCAACATATATCACACAAGTTTAATACAAAAACCCGCTAAATGATAGAAATTCAATATACATAGTTTAACTGAATAAATAAAGGATTCGAGCCTCTCATACTATAGTATAAATACAAATAAACAAAGTTTGTAAAATTTGGAGATCACACATCGAAATCCTCGTTTTTACCAAAAATCGTAAAATCGTCAAAACGGCATCTCTGCTCGGTAGAATTTCACAAATAAGCAGTTAAATCATAGATAATAACATAAACTAGCTTTTTAGCGGTTTAGTTTTTCAAAATAGCTGTTGTAATCAAGTTCCCCTTACCTTATACTTGAAATGAAACTTCGTACGAAAACGGTCCAAAACGACAACTCGAGATCCCGAAAACCTAAAACCACAGAACATAATCTTACTATGTTTTCTACTGCTATCCAAATATCCAATAAAAAATAGGATCAGATTCCTACCTCGATTCTTGGGAAAGCCCGAAACCCTCTGAAACGACGATCCTATCCACTAAAAGTGTAGAGTTTTCTCTTCTGATCCACGCAGTACCCTCCGTTTTTGGAAACAGACGACGAATGGCGAAGGATCTTAGTGAGAGAGAGAGAGAGAGAGAGAGAGAGAGAGAGAGAGAATGAGAGAGAATAAGAGAATTTATAGAATAAATCCTAACTTAGCCCTTAAGTAATCTAAATAAATATCTCCTCCAAGATATTTATATATAAATATCTCAAAATATCTCTTTTTAAAATATCCTCTTCAAAATATCTCTTTATTTATATATTTATTTTAATTTTATTTATTTATTTTATTATTATTTTTTTCTCGGGGTCGGGTTACTACAAATGGTGTTGATGGGTGCATTGTGGAGGGAGGATAATTTATACAGTGAAGAACTAATGACTCCAACGAACCCTACCCCACCCAAGGATCCTCCTAGAATGGACCCTATTGCCATTGTTCACTTTGAAACAGATGAGTGGAAAAGGAAAGACTAGCAACCTAAGATACAAACTTCTAGGGACTAGGATAAGAAACATAACCATTTCCTCTATAGTCCCACCCATTCTGATGCACCCCATACTTAGTTACTTTTAGTTAACTTGTGCCTTAAGCTCTACTTACTTTTCATAATCTTATGCCTTAAGCTCTAAGGGGACTTTTCACAACCTTTTCCCAATTAAAATGGTGTTTTTAGGAAACCACATTACTGAGTTCTCTCTAGCCTCCAAAACCCCAGGAAGCTAACAGGGTGATCTCTCCTAATCTCCCTAAAACCTAGCCCAAGAAAGCCACGGATCATCCTCTCTAGAATCCTAGCTGTGCCCTTGGGCATAAGAAGAGATAGAAAGTAAACCATTATGTTAGAGAGGGCTGCACTGAGTGTGTTACGACCCCCTATGGTAAAGTACCCCTTTCTTTGCCCCTCCAATCTGCCCTAAACTCTCTTGATCATAGGATCCCAAAAGCCACGGGCTTAGGGCAGGAGAGTGGCCACTCCATAATAGTGAATGCCGCCATGGCCTTAAACAACAACGACAACAAACCAAGCCTTAAGTCCACTAGGTTATTAAATCCTTTACACCAATATACGCAATTGTGGATAATTTCCTCTGACAATTTAAGGGCTATTAAATCCTTACTATTTCATTTCAAGTTATCTTTGGTCTACCCTTTTACTACAATTTACAGTAACTTACTCCATTCTGACTCCTCACGGTGCACTATTTGGCATATGTTGCTAGTACCCACATTTGAGACTCCTTTTCCTTATCTTATCTTCTATAAGTATTATGCCTAACTTACCATAATATGTTCATTCCTTAATTTATCTTTCAACATTATATCACTCATCCACTTTAGCATTCTCATTTTGACAACTTTTATTTTTTGGATATGCTGTTTCTTAATTTCCCAACATTTTGGTCCATATAGCATTGTTGGTTTTATCATGATTTTAAATAGCAACTGCAGTACCTCATGCAGTTACATAACAACGTTTTGGTTTATAGATACCGTACACTGCTAAATTGGAAGGAAGAAAATTCATAGTCGTATCGGCCATTACAAACCACTACGTTACATGTGGCTGTTAAGTAAATGCTACAGTACTGTTAGCAATATATATATATATATATATTATTTTTTAGAGTTACAAAAAATACAATAAATTAAATTATTTTACTTGTTGAAGTAATAAATATCTAATCAATTTAGGGTCTTAGACCACCAAGCTATATTGTATAACTATAGCCTAAGCTTTAAAATTATAATATATAACAAGCTTTTAAAAGGCACAACTTTTTTCTTCTCATTTTTTACCCTTTCATGTCTGTCTTGACAAGCTATCTAAAGAAAGGGGGGAGAAGATTATAATCAGGCTGATAATGACACAAAAGTTATTTATCTTTGATAACATTTTCAAGAGATGCATTAATGAACAATTTGATATGGACACTATTATGTGACAAAAAAAAAACATATTTATTTTGATAACATTAGTAGTTTGATATTTCTTCTATATTTTTAAACTCAACCTTCTTTTTTCTTTCTAGTTTTTGTTATGTTCAGGTTGTTAATACTTTATTTATTTGATGATAAATGTTACAATTATTCAATAGCAAGCCTTAGTTGAGCCTTTTAAAAACTTGTTATATATTATAATTTTAAAGCTTAGGTTACAGTTATGCCATATAACTTGGTGGTCCAACACCCTAAATTTATTAGATTTTTTTTTTTACTTTAGCAAATAAATAGAACTTATTTAATTTATTGTATTTTTTGTACGTCTAATGTGTCTAATAGATTTATGAAGTGTATAATTTGTTTTTGTTTTATTAATTAATTTATCACACATTTGAGTAATGAAAAAGTGAAAAAAAAATATATATCCTCTCGCCAAAAAATGTTTATAAAAATCCCTAACCTCCTTGTCATTCTACGTATTGCCCATGATCCTCACCCCGAAATCTAACTCCATAATAAAAATCTTTCTCGTCCCATTAGCCATTCTGTAAAAAACCTGTATTGGTCTACTTCAGTCTTGAGTTTTGGTGCCAAGTGTCAACTCATATCCTCTCTTAATAATAGCACCTCCAGATCGTTGCAAAGTCTAGCCTTTCTCAACCTACCGTCCTCATCTAACACACCACACTTGTCCAGCTTATCCAAACCAGCCATTTCCCCATAATGTTATTTTTTGCCTTTTAATATTCCCGAAAACCTCTTTATTCTTTTGCTACAACTTCATCTTCACATACTTCAGCTTTTTCATGAGTTTAAAGCCTTTCCACCCCTGCACCGAGCACTCCCCCCATCAAATCTTCATGCACTCCTAAATGAGGGGTGCTTCAACCACATGCTTTCGAATCTAAATGCTGTAAGGTCCCACTCATTATGCTGGACTCAAGGGGGCACTAGACAATTAACCTCCATGAGTTGTTGAGTAAAACTAGGGACATTTTAATGAAGTATTCCTTCCCTTCGTTCTACATGGGGAAATTTTGTTGGAAATATAATAGAAGAAAAAATATTTAGTAATAAAATTAATGTTAAATAAAAGCACAAATACTTATTAGAAGCTGAGGCATGGAAGGACCACTGTCCTTAATCTGATTTTGCGCTTACGGAGAATATTTCTTGGTGCATATAGTCACTGCGCGCACAACCTCCGGGATTACTCACCTGGCTCGAATCTCAAGAAACAATAGAAGATAGAGTTGTTTTGAAGAAGTAAAACATATCTTGAAATGAAACTGGATCATAGTTTATATAGCTAAAATTAAGTATAACTTCTAGCATCATAAACACAAAACTGTTAAAGTAGTAGTTAATATTTTAAAAACGTTAAAACTAATATGTTAAATTTAACGTATATTTAATTAAAATAAAACTGGCGATTATTATATAATTTTATTAAACAGATATATATATTTTTTAAATTTGAAACACCCAACATTAATATGGTAATACCGACAAATGTTATGTAGTATTCCTTCCCTTTTTTTACCCTCTATTTTTTTTTTTTTTGAGAACCAAACTGTTCCATTTACAATCTCTTTTGGATTTCATTTAAAATTAAACATTGGAACTTAATTATCTAAGGGTGTTGAATAACTATTGCTTGCTTGAAATCATGTTCTTGAGTTTTTTGTGACTTTATAATCTCCGATGAATTGAGAGATTATAATTTCTGTTAAATTATAAAAATTTCTATTAAATTTTCTCAAATTTAGAATAAACAGTCACAAATTTAAGGTCACCTGTTGCTATTTAGTTAGAATTTCCATGAAATAAAATGAAAAAAAAAAACTGCAAAATAATCAGCGCTCCATAATTGAATTTCTTTATTTTATTTTTTCAAGAATTTTTTTTTTAATTTTTAATATTGTTATACGATGCAGAGATACAATGACTGACATCTGCATCCGGCCTTACAAAAATTTGCTCTGAATTTTTTGCATCAGTAATCTCTAAAATTTGGTTCATTGTCTTCTACTCTTATTGTATGGATAATAGGTCCACTCATCTCAAGATCCTTGTGATGTCTTTGCTACAGATAATAACTTGTCTTAGCCCAGTTGATTGAAAGAAGGCCAAGCTATAATGTTTTCCCATATCTCTTCTGTTTCTATTCATAAGATTGTTTGCTTACAAACCTTGTTTGCTGTTCTTGCTCTCAGGACAGTTAGGAAGATTGTAAATCTGGACAATCACATTGCTTTGGCCTGTGCTGGGCTGAAAGCAGATGCTCGTGTCTTGATAAACAGGGCACGTATTGAATGTCAGAGTCACAAGCTTACAGTTGAGGATCCTGTAACTGTTGAATACATAACTCGTTACATTGCGGGCCTTCAGCAGAAATATACACAAAGTGGTGGTGTGAGACCATTTGGCCTTTCAACTTTGATTATTGGCTTTGATCCATACACAGGTATCCCATCACTTTATCAGACAGATCCATCAGGAACATTCTCAGCATGGAAAGCCAATGCAACTGGAAGAAACTCAAATTCAATTAGGGAGTTTTTGGAGAAAAATTACAGAGAAACTTCTGGGCAAGAAACTGTCAAATTAGCCATCCGTGCTTTGCTTGAAGTAAGTTACCTTTTTTGCATGTATGGAGACAAATATGTATGATTTGATTGTTATGTTGTAGTGTATCTTTTGCAAAACATCTTGATTAATGTTTCAAATTCTTCATGCAATGCATCAAATGCGCTCTATATCAAGCAATTTATATAGCATGCTTTGTTATGAGTCATTTATGCTCACACCACTCGGTTTTCATGTGTATATATATAGACACACACACACACACACACAAAGAGAGAGTCTCATTTGACTTTTGATACTAGTTAACAGAAAAATTGCTGGTACTTGTATTATCAAAAAAGAAAAAAAAAGAGGAAAAAAATGCTGATACTTGTCATTGGGTGTTTGATTTCTAGTGCATTGCTGAATATGTGATAAAATAAAATATGTGAACAGTTTGACTGGTGTATGCCGAGGTTGAGATAGATTATGCAACTGTTTGCTCTTGATAAAATATGTTCCTTCATATGTATGACTAAGGTGGAGCACACAAAAATTTGTGTGCACATATAACAAACTGAAATAATCTCAGGATGGAGAGAAAAATGTGTGGTTTTGGTGTGAATGATTCCAACTAAATTTAAAAAAAAAAAAAAACTGTTTTGCGCCCTTCTTTCTCCATTTCTGAAAACAATTTAATTTATAAAATGGGACATTGAATGGCAACTTGGAAGGCAGAAACCAAAAGACATTCCTTCTCTGTGATGGTTTAAATGAAAGGCATAAAATTTGCAACTCAAGTGATTATGAATTGTTATAAGAAATAAGCTCTTTTAAAGTGAAAGAATATAGGCCAATTTTTTTTTATTACTAATCATTGTAAGATTTTAACTAAATCACTATAGGAGATTGAGGGAGGTTTTGAGTGTTCTGGTGGTGATGGCACAATGTGTTTTCATCAAGGGTAAATTGATTCCTGACTTAGTAAGGTAGTAGATGATGCTAAGAGCACGAGAATCGGGGTGATGTTTTTAAATTGGATTTTGAGAAAGCTTACAATGGGTTGTGTTGGACTTCGCTGGACAGAGTGTCAGACATAATGGTTTTGGGTTAGCTTGGAGGAGAAGTCTTTTAGTGAATATGCCAGGGATGGTCAATGGCTAGCCTTTGTAAGTTGGTATTGGTTTACTGCCCCCTGGAGATTGTCTTTTTGTGAATATGCCAGGGATGGTCAATGGCAAGCCTTCATAAGTTGGTATTGATTTACTGCCTCCTGGAGAAGTCTCTTTGTGAATATGCCAGGGATGGTCAATGGCCAGCCTTTGTAAATTGGTATCGGTTTATTGCCTCCTGTTAGTTGTGGTAGGGAGACCCCTTTTATCCTATTTTGTTAACAGTTGTGAGGGATTTATTGAGCAGAATGATATTTAAGGTAGGACCTTGGTGTTATTTTAGGTTTTAAGGTTGCAGGGATGATGTGGAAGTGCCCCCTATGACCCCATTTTTATTGGAGAATGATGTGAAATTTCAGAAAGTGCTTGCGCTGTTGAATTTTTTTTTTTCCCCAAAATTGCAGGATTAAAGATTAATACAGCTACAGGTGTGTTGCGTGGATTAAATGAGTCAATGTGAGATGGTAGAGTTTACTTCTTTTGCAAGTTGTGCTTTCTTGATGTGGTTGCTGATTTACATGGGTCTTCCTTTTGGAGGCATCCTAAGTTTCAAGTCCTTTTGGGATCTAATGTTTGAAAGAGTGGCCATACTAGAGGGTTCTAAGAAGTGTACAGTTTCTTTGAGGGTTGTATCATGCTTCTTACTGTTTTTTTTTCTCTAGTATTCCAATTTATTCTTTGAGTCTTTTTAGAATTCTGGTCAATGTTAGAGAGGATGATGAAATATTTCTTTTGTTTTGGCACAAGTGATAGTACGAGGGATCATCTTAGTAGTTGGGATTTTGTTAGGAGACCTAAAGCTTGAAGAGTGGTTGGGACTTGGGAATTCGGTGTTTGGGAAAACAGTTGTGGGGCTTTCCTTTCTAGAAACAAACTTCACTTTGGCAATAAGTGTGGTCTTCCTTGTAATGGGTGGGATATTAGAGGAAGTGTTTATGCTACTTAGAAAATCCTTGGAAGTTCCTATCTTAGATATTTCACTTGGTTTATCTCTTAGTTGCTCACTATAAGGTTGGTGATGCCGTGATGACAATGTTGTTTGCTTTTAAGAGGAATCCTTGGGTTGGAGAAAATTCTTTGTTAGTTTTGCTTCCCCATCTTTTAAAACAATCTTCCATTCACAATGCTGTTAGCTTCTTTTTATTCTTTAGAGGTGGGTCTCTTTCATGGGATTTCCATTTTTTCTAGAATCTTACCGAGTGAATGATTGATGAGTTTGTCCATTTAGTGGTAGTTTGGCTTTGAAATTCTTTTGTTCCTCATCTAACAAGGGATACTTGTACTTGGCTTAGGGATTGTTTAGAACTTTAGAAGTTGTATGGTTTGCAGCATAAAAAATATCTCCCTGAAATGACTTCTTGAGAATCTCATTCTTAGGAATAGGATGCTTGCCTTACGAGAATATTTTTGTTTGGTTTGAGTTGTAAGTTTCCCAGGAATGTACGCATGATTCCCATGTCAATGTTTGGTTCAATATGAGAATCCTAACAGATACTTTAAGAAGATGACTACTGTACCCTTAATATGTGTTTGACTTTATATGAACTCCTTTCTAAGCAGTATTTTTTCCTAATTGTACATTCTTTCTCTATCTAATGAATTTATTTTTCTAAAAAATAAAAAAAACTAATATAGGAAGAACAATTATATTTCTAAACCCAAAACCTGCTAAAAATATGTACTTAACTAATCCTATGTCCTAAAATTTTCAAAAATTATAAATTTAAAAAATTTAACATTTAATAGCTAATTAACCTAAATAATTGAGGGGAATATAGTGTCTAAATATTAACTATTATATTAAATTTTTATAAGACATGAAGAAGAATACTTGTGTTTATGATTTGTACGCTTAGTATATGTATTTTTGTGTTTTTGTGTTTTTCGTTTACAAGTCTTGGAATATTCAAGATTTTTTTAAAAGTACTATTGGATGGTCTTTTAATTGTAGTCTAGCTTGATTCACACTCAAAATTGTATGCTTTAAATTTTTTTTAATGCACTTGTATTAAAAATTGTGTGTGTGGTTTCTACTAGTTGTAAGGTGTGATTTAGACAATTGTCTATGTGTAACAAAAAAAAAAAAAAAAAATGCAAACTTGTACTTTGCTTGTGTAACAAAAATTCCTTGTACACACAGCTGGTCCCAAGCCTGGATAAAGGAGCAGCGTTGTGTTAGGTAGCTCAGCCAACGTAAAAATTTGCGAGATCTTATTATCACGAATTCTTACCAAATTCACCTAGGTCAAGGGAATAGACTGGGTCAATATTGAAGGGAGAGGATAAATAAGTTAGCACAAGAAATTAAGATTAGATTAGCAACTTGGAATATATCAACTCTTACGGGAAGAAGTGTGGAAATAGTGGAAAAAATGTTAAAGAGGAAAATTTACTTAATCTGCTTTCAAGAGTCTAAATGCGTAGGAGAGAAAGCTAGAGAAATTGAAAAATCTGGATTTAAACTTTGGTTCATTGGTATAGAGACGGTATTATTGTAGATAAAGACTTAAAAGATAATGTAGTAGATGTTAAAAGAATAGGGGATAGGATCATTAAACCAGGGTAGCTTTAGGGTTCAAGATAGTAAACATCATTAGTGCGTATGCTCCTTAAATAGAATTAACTAAAAATCTTAAAAGACAATTTTGGGAAGATATGAATGGTATTTTACAAGGGATACCTATGTTTGAAAAGACATTCATAGGAGCTGATTTGAATGGTCACATTGGAAAGGCTAATATAGGATTTGAGAGGATACATGGAGGCATGGATATGGAGACAAAAATGAGGCTGGTGATACAATCTTAGATTTTCCCATGTCTTACGATTTGGTTATATTGAATACTTGTTTTCTAAAAAGAGAAGAAGACTTAATAACCTTTAAGAGTGGGTATACTAAAAGCCAAATAGATTTCTTCTTAACTAAGAACGGAGATCATCTATCTTCGTATCTTGTAAGGATTGTAAAGTTATTTCAAGTGAAAGTTTGGCTACACAACATAGAGTGTTAGTATTAGATATACATATTAAAAAATGGATGAGGAGTAGCATAAATCAATGCAAAAGAACTAGATGTTGGAACTTGAAGGGAAATAATATAGTAAAATTTAAAAATAAAATGAACAAAGAGTATGATTGGATAGTAAAGGATAAGGTTGATGCAAATACTGTTTGGAATAGAATGACAAATTCTATCACAAGGATAGAAAAAGAGGTTTTAGGTGAGTTCAAAGGAGGATACTTGGGTAGTAAAGAAAGTTGGTGATGGGATCAAGAAATTCAAAAAGCCGTTAAGACAAAAAAAATTGGTATAAAATATGGCAAAATTGTAGAATTATAGAAAATATTGAAAGATATAAAGAAGCAAGAAAAACAAAATGCAAAGAAGACTATTAGTGAAGCTAAACATAGAGCTTATGATACTTTATATACTAAACTAGATACAAAAGAAGGGAAAAAAAAAACATTTATAAACTTGCTAGAGTTAGAGAAAGAAAATGCAAAGATTATGGTGATGTGAAATGTATAAAGGACTAGAATAATAATGTCTTAATTAGAGAAGAAGACTAAAAAAGAGGTGGCAAAGATATTTTAGTAAGTTGTTTAATAAAAACCAAAATGAAAGATTTAACTTGGAAGTGACAAATGAGGAGAAGACTAAAAATAGAAGAGTCCTTAAAGTTGAGATGGCATTAAAAAAAGATGAAAAGTGGGAAATCTACAGGACCAGATAAAATACCAATTGAAGTTTGGAAATGTTTAGGGGATGAATGAATTGTTTGGTTAACTAATATATTCAACACTATTATAAAAACCAAGAAAATGCTAGAAGAATGGAGGAAAAGTACATTTGTGTCTGTGTACAAAAATAAAGGTGATATTTAAAACTGTAATAATTATCGTAGAATTAAGATTATGAGTCATATGATGAAATTATAAGAAAATATAATTGGACATAGAATAGGATTAGAAACGAAGATTTTAGAAAATCAGTTTGGTTTTATGCCTGGGAGATCAACAACAGAAGCTATTTATCTTTTAAGAAATTTAATGAAAAAGTTTAGGGAAAGAAGAGGGACTTGCATATGGTTTTTATTGATCTAGAGAAAGCTTATGATAGAGTAGTTAGGAAGTTCTTTGGTGGGTCTCAGAAAAGAAGGGAGTTTGTATTAGATATGCTAAGATCATTAATGGTATGTATAATAGAGTAGTGACTAGCATTAGGACTATAGGAAGTGAATTTAGAAATTTTCCAATCACAATAGGTGTACATCAAGGTTCTGCTTCGAGTCCTTATATTTTTACTTTAGTAATTGATGAGCTAACTAAGAATATCTAAAATGAGATCCTTTGGTGTATGTTGTCTGCAGATGATATCATGTTGATTGATGATAGTAGGAGCTAAGTGGAATCTAAGTTAGAATTTTGGAGAGCCACATTAGAGTATAAAGGGTTTAGGATAAGTAGGAATACGACAAAATATATGAAATGTAATTTCAGTAATCTAAGGAGTAGCAATAGAGAGAGTTAAATTTGATAATCAAGAGATTAATAGCACTGATAGATTTAGATATCTTGGATCTATTATGCAAGTTGAAGGGAAAATTGAAGAAGATTTAGTAGATAAAATTAAAATAGGCTGGATAAAATGGAGGAGTGCGTCAGGTGTGTTGTGTGATCGTAGAATACTCTTAAAATTAAAATGAAAATTTTTTAAGATAGTTATGAGGCTAGCTATGCTTTATGGTTCTAAATGTTGAGCAACTAAGAAACATGTACAAAAAATAAAAGTTGCTGAGATGAGAATGTTAAGGTGGATGAGTGGTTTAATATTAAAAGATAAAGTAAGAAATGAACATATATGTAATAATTTAGGTGTAGCACTAGTTGAAAACAAGATAAGGGAGGGGTGGCTTTGATGGTTTAGGCATTTTAAATGCAGGCCTAGTAAAGCACCTATAAGGAGGAGTGAGTTAGTTATTGTGTTTGGAATGAAAAGGGGTAGGGGTAGAACTAATATAACTTGGAATGAGGTAGTGAGGAAGGATTTATTAGCCCTTAATCTAATAGAGGAAAACGCTCTTGATTGGGTGAATTGGCAGAAATGGATTCATGTAGTTGACCTCACATAGTGGGACTTGAGGCTTGTTGTTGTTGTTGAAGACAATAATAATGCTTTTATTTAATAAATTACAAATTTCAATTAAAATGTTAATTAATATAAACACTTACACTTTTAATAGACATGTTGAAAATAATATATATTTAATTAACATTATATATATATTATCGAATTAAACATAATTAATATTTATACTAGTTTAAAATTTAAATTTTATTTTATTAATAATTTTTATTATTATACTAGTTTTAAATATAGAAATAGAATGTGATTATATTATAGGTGGCATAATTATCTAAAAGCCAAAATAATGAGACCAATTTGGTCTAAAAAGTAGGATTTCCATGAAACTTACCCATGAGAGGAGGTGGAAATAGGATGCTTATGTTTCATGAAAATCCTTTCATTCCCAAGAATGTGAGCATGTTCATCATTTTAGATTTCCATGCTCAAACAAACATGGGAGGGAATGAGATGCCATAGGCATCACATTCCTGGGAATCTGGAAAGAAGCTGCAACCAAACACCCCCTTAGGGACATTCATTGCTAAATCTTTTCCAATGCGTTTATTGAAATTCCTGAACCCTTCTTCCTTCCACTCATGAGAATGTGTTTTCAGAAGGCTAAAATTCCCTCCATCACAAAGCATTTACTTTGACTATGGTTCTTAATAGAATTAAATACAAATGACTTGCTGTAGGTGAGCAGAACTAATAAAGCAATCAGTCCAGATATTTGTCTGATGTGCTTAGCTTCTAGAGTACTTGTTTCCTAATTATCAGGTGGCTAGGACTAAGCTTTTCTCCTTTGCTAGTGAGTTGTGGGTGATTCCTTAGGCAGTGGATTTCATGTTGATGAAATTTAGGGGTTTGGGAGAAGTGAGAAACAGAAAGGATGTGGGATTATTCTTGGCATGCAATTCTTTGGCCATTATGAATGGAGAGGAATACTAGGATATTCAAAGATCAAGCCACATTGAGTGTAGGTAGATGTTGAGCCGGAGGTGCTCTTGCGAAGGGAAGAGTGTAGTTATATTAATAGTTGAGTTAGGTTTTGGGAGATTAGTGAGGGATCATAGGCAGATTGGGGATGAGACAAAGCACCTTTATTTGTTAGTTGTTATATGCATATGATTGTAAGCATAGGTTGATGTTGGGGGGACTTTGATTGGAGCCCCATAGGGGTGGATCTGACTACTTGGTCCAAGTGGCCTTTTGAAGTAGAGGAAGTTAAGAGGTCAGTGTTTAAAATTGATCTGATGATTTTAGTGTTCTACGATTGTATTTTTTACAGGATAGTTGAGAAGTGCTGCAAGAATATATTGTGAGGTGTTTTGGGGGGTTTCATTGTAATGGGGTGGTAGGATAGTGTGGACTTGACCTTTATTGCCCTTATTCTTAAGAAGGGGAGGTCAAGGAGGGTGAAGGACTTCGAAGTTCAGGCCTATTGGTTTGGTGACCAGTATTTACAAGGTCTTAACATAAGATCTTGTCCAAATGAATCAGGGGGGTACTGGGATATATTGACGATGGCTCATTCTGCTTTTACAAACAAATTTTAGATCTAGTTATGGTGGTAAGTGAGACAGAGGACGTGAGGAGGGGCTTACCCCAACTATATAACTTTTTTTTTTCCCTTTTTCCTAGATCCCATCACTTCCCAAGGTAACCTATCATGAGCTTTCTCTAGGTGAATGAAACCATGTGCAAGCCCCTATTCTTTTCCCTAGACTTTTCCATTAATCTTCTTAACAGATATGTAACTTCTGTAGCTCTCTTCCAAAGATAAAACCAAACTGATTTTTTGAACCCTCATTTCTGACCTTAGTTTTTGTTGAAGTACCCTTTCCCAAAGCTTCTTTGTATGGATCATAAGTTTAATTCTGTGATAGTTATTACAATTTTGAGTGTCACCTTTATTTTTTTACATAGGTATTAAAGTGCTTTTGCTCCATTTATTTAGCATTTGAGAGGGCAGAATGTACAAGAAGAATAACAGCAAAGAAAAAAAGGGAAAATAACATTCTCCTTTTACAGAAAAAGTAAATAATTACAAGTTTCACATTCTAATCCCAAAACCAAACTCAATGAAAAAGAGCCAACCAGTTCCACTACCCAAAATGAAGAAAGATACGTCGCTGTACTCCAAAGCAAGTTACTAGACATAGCCACTCTTTTGAAAATTCTAGCATTCCTTCCCATCCAAACACACCAGATTATAGCCATGACACAGCATCACCATAAATCTTTTGTATCCTTTCCTTTACCAAAGCTTCTAAATGTGATCGTGCAAAACGCCTTCAATATGGACGGGCAAACTTAGTTTTCTCCAAATACACTAAATAATTCATTCCAAATAGCTGACGTGTAAGGGCAATGAAAGAAAGACATGTGCACAAGTCTTTCCACTCAAGCAAAGGACACAAATATCTGGAGATAGGGCTTTATTGTGTCTTGTCTTCTGAAGCAAGTCATTGGTATTAATTCTTTCAAATACCCTAGTCCAAATGGAAGCTTTTATTTTTGAGGCAGCTTTTGCTTTCCAAATCAATGAATACAAAGCAAATTTATCCACAATAGGATTATGAGTCAAATAAGAGAAAGGATTTTGCAAGAGAATTCCCCAGAAGTGTCTAAGCTCCAAACCCTTTTGTCACTCCCCAAATGAGTATGAAAGAATTGAGCAACCTAGTAAAGAGGGCCAACTCATCAGTCTCTCCCCTTAAGATTTCTCCCAAAATGGAAATCCCATGAACGCCTTTCTCCCTGCGAAGAAGAACAGCAGAAATAGGAGTATCATGGAGATTTGATAAATGAAAAAGATGAGGGAATTTAATAGACAAAAGGCATATCCCCCACCCAATGATATTCCTAAAAACGAATTCGCCCCCATTACCCGCTGAATACTGGACTTTAGGAAGGAAATAATCATAAATCTAAGATACAAACTTCCAACGATTCAAATAAGTAACATTATTTCCCACTTGAGCATCCCACCCATTGTAGTATTCTGAATTTACTTTGAATTACCTTTATGCCAAAGAGAATTTTAGATTCTAAAGGAAAGCGACATAACCATTTCCCCAGCAAAGTGATGTTTTTGGACACCAAACTACCCAGACCCAAGCCTCCCTCCCTTTTAGGCCTACGCAGAATCTCCCACCCTACAAGATAATCTCTACTACCCTTTCATCATTAGCCCATAAAAACATCCCTCATTAGCTTCTCCGGTCTCCATGCCAACCTCATACGGATTCTAAACAGCGAAAGGTAATACAAAGGTTTAGAAGATAAACAAGTATGAATGAGTGTAATATGGTCCCTAAGAATGAAGAAAGCTCCTTTCCAACCCTCTAATCTCCTAGCTATTCTTTCAAAAATAGGGTCCCATGAGGATTCAGCACTAGGATTATCGCCTAAGGGGAGACCTAGATACGTAATAGGCCAAGTCAAAACAGCACACCCCACAAGCATAACAAAAGCCACATTGATACCTAAACGCACCAGACCTCTCTTAGAAAAATTAATTTCAGCCCAGACGCTTTCTCAAATATTTGTAAGATAGTCAACAAGTTAGAGAAGAAACCCTTGTTATCTGATAGGAAGAGAATAATATCATTTGCAAACTAAAGATGCGAAATGGTGCAGTCCTTGTTACCTACCTTAATCCCCTCCACGAACCCTCTATCTACACCTCTCTCAACCATTCTACTCAAGTCATCCACTACAATGGTAAGTAAAAGGAAAAGGAGAGAGGATCACCCTAGTTTAGACCTCTAGAGTCTAGACGAACAAAACCAAGACTTAGCCTGATTGTTAACTAAGACAAAAAAGGCCACAAAGGATAGACACCCTTTTTCCATCTCCTCTTCCTAAGACCAAAACCTTTTCCAGCCATTACCTCATCTAAGAAACTCCAACTCACCTAATCATAAGCTTTTTCAAATTCCAGTTTCAACACAAGTCCCCTCTTCTTCCTTCAAACAGCATCCTCCACTGCCTCATTAGCTATCAGGGCAGCATCTAGGATTTGTCTGTTACCCATAAGCACCCTGACTAATAGAGATAGTGTCCTCCAGAATGGTAGCCAATCTTCTAGAAAGTGCCTTAGCCAAGATCTTATAAACACTAGTAGCCAAACTAATAGGTTTAAATTCCTTATCCTTAACAACACTTTCTGTTGTGGGCACTAAGGTGCTAAAATTAGAATTCTTGCTCCTCCCTACAACTCCATTATCAAAGAATTCAATAAAAACTTTAAGAATATCACCATTCAAAATCTCCCAACTGTCTTGAAAAAAATCCACTGTAAAGCCACTTAGTTCTTATAATTGTATTAGATAAATTAGCGAACCAAATAATTTTTTTATCAACTAGGCATTCCAAGCTTCAATTGGGATGTCTTCTGGTCATATAGTTTTTCCATTCTTCATCCTTTTAAATGCAAGCTTAACTTTATTAACTCTAATTTTGTGGATTAAATCTCAAATTCTTAGCCATTTCCTCACTCATCAATTATTATATGCTCTATGTTTAGCTTTCTTAAAGCTTGATATACATTGTTGGCCCACAACCTACTAGCTTAGGCTTTTAGTCAGAGCTGATTACCAGGAGGTCGTAGGTTCTAGTCTCATTGTCCACATTTATTTTGTGGTGTTTAAAAAATTATTCTGTTCTCTGTAATGAGTGTTACCTATCCTGTTTTTATCTCTCCTCATGCTGTTGGACTGCACATGCGGGGGAGTATTAAAGCTTGATATACATTGCTGGCCCTCAAACCTAATAGCTTAAGCTTTTAGGTGAAGTGGTCATCTAACAAGCTTCACTAGTGATCTTTTTGCACCCTTTTCTCACCTTTTTATGCTTTTTAGAGTTTCCATGTTTCTATACTTTTGCCATGTCTTCAGCCACATTCTTTTTGTCTTCAAGGCTTTTTGAACGTCTTGTTCCTACCCGTACTCTCTTTTCTAGTCTAGATCTTCCTCTAGATTCACCAAAAACCTCTTTAGCTTCTTAGGTCTGAAATTCTTGTCATGAACGCTGAGTTATGTTTTCTGTAATTTCTCAGTCCAAGCTGTTCTCTTGCTGCTTTTTCTGTTTTTTCTTACTGCTGCTTATTTTCACTTTTATTTTGTGGAATTTATGTCATGAACATAGCATTATCAAAGATTTGTAATGCAGTATTCATTAATGTTCTAGTATTGAATGTTTTGGTATTTTAAAATTCAAATATTTGTGCCAAAGTTTTTACAAGTCAAGAATCCATCTCATAAGACATTATTTTGAATAATAAATGTGTGCGTTACTTTTGTGAGGTGTGCACTGTAGCTTGCGTCTACGCGGCTGCACCCAGACAAATAATAGATGCGTGCACAGTTGCTTGCGCCTCATGCAGTCATGCTCTGGCTCTAAGTACCTGTTGCGCCTCAGTGTGCCTTGCGCCTCCACTACTATGCTGTCAAAAATGTCTCAAAAAACAGAATTTTAAAGAACTGCAATTTTAAAATAGTGGACCTTATTTCCATTTGACATTTAACATCAAATTAAGGATGATATATAAGATGCTTACTGTCTTGAATTTTACATTTAAGTAACACAAAAGGCCTGCAAATAGTTACTCGAGTCTGGCAGCACCCCCCCCCCCCCCCGGGTGGCACCCCCACCCCACATGAACGCAATCCAGTTCAAACATACCAGTTCAGGAGTCAATAGTGTCTCTCAGGTCGATAGGGGTGAGGATCCAAATCACCAAAAGACATTCAAGAAATTTAAAACAAATTGTAAGAAAAATTGCAAGTCAATTTTTGCTTGAACCTTGAAAGTACCCTAGAGATGAAATTGCTGCGACAAAACTGCTTAGAAGCCTGCAATGGTGAGAAGAGAAGACTTCCTGCTGCTCCAAAGCCTGTGACACATAGATGAGGCTTCGGCTTCCTGCTGCTCGCCTGCTGCAATGGCAAATGGATCCCATCTAACAAGT
The DNA here is from genome assembly GCF_029873635.1 of Malania oleifera. Classification (NCBI taxonomy): domain Eukaryota; kingdom Viridiplantae; phylum Streptophyta; class Magnoliopsida; order Santalales; family Ximeniaceae; genus Malania; species Malania oleifera. Next base: position 4,215,834 of record NC_080421.1, on the reverse strand, counting down.
TGAGAGAGAGAGAGAGAGAGAGAGAGAGACCTTTTTGGACTTCGAGAGAGGGAGAGTGAGCTGTTCCAGTCCCTCAAGAGTGAATTTATATTTCAGCCCCCATCATTTTAATTTTTTACTGATAGTGGAATGCCAAACATCCACCCTTGCAAGTTGTAAGCTGGAAATTATTTTTTTTTTAAGATAATAAAAGAATATATATTAAGAGAGAAAGAAAATACAAGCAGAAGAGGATAAGGAATCCTCAAAAGAAAATAAAAACAAAAATCAAGACCATCCCAAGCCAAAACTGCTCACAATCCAACCATTATTACCCTCCACCCAAGACCCTACCTACCCTTAAACAAAAACACTACCTAAGAAAACCTGGTTTTTGAGCTTTCCCATCGTAATTGGTGGAACATTGCTAATTAGCCAATTCCATTGCCTATTATGCCTTCATCCAAGCGAACTTCCTTCCCTTTTGAGCCTTCTAGTCACTTACCTTTTTTATCCATACGAGACACAAAATCAGTATTTATCTCATTTTTCTCAATCCTAACTTCTACCTGTTCTAATTCATCACCGAGATTCAAGAACTCCCTCTAGATCATCCTTTGGAGATGAAGAATCAGCCCTCATAAAATCAGAATCATCTAAATCATAACCAAGTTGTTCATCTAAGAAAGCCCTTCATCACATTGAAAATCACTATCAATATCACCCTCCTCATCTGATACTTCTACCCACTTCTTCTCCATTGAAGTTTCCTCACTAACTTTTTTGTTCAAGATTGTTTTCATTCCACCTGAGTCTTCTATGTAAAAATTATCATCACTGTGTTTTTTAAGGAGCTTAACTGGTCTCCCATCAGTCCTGAGATTCTTCCTAGTTGACTCTCTTTAATATCCTTGCTCTTTTGCCTCCCACGAGCATAGACCTTTAATGTTGCTGCCTTATCAGCAATCTGAGACTCCATTACTGTATTCATCCTTGCCTTGTCATTAGTAAAGCTTGCATCACCTTGATTCCCATTTCAAACAGTCAAACCATAACCCTCTATAAGAGCCTCCTCACATCCATTGTCCATAGCAACAACACTAGTAAACTCATCTATCTTCAATACATCCCTTCCCCATTCATTTGCCCACCACTTAAATTTTGTGTTGCTCATACATTGAGTCTCCCCCCACCATTGAATAAGTAACACGATGATGTTACTTCTCCATTTTCTTGCTCAGCTCAAAACCATTTTTGTGGTGCCCATCTGTGTCGTCATCCGCTGTCATAAGCCAAGCTTGTACAGAGCATTATATTTGCCTTTGATCGCTGGCGTTGTGTGCATGGGATAGGTTACCATCATGTAAATACTAGTTTTATGCTTTGAGTGTGTTTATGTCTTAGTGTAAAGTGCAAGTGTGATTACTCGGACAATTTGATGTTTCCTAGTGTCATAGCAAAAATAACATATGAAGCCATTTAGGGGAGGCAAGTGTTCATCAATCTTGTAAAACTCACTAGAATTTGTTAACCCTATTTAGCCTACTTGCTTTCCTCCCTAAGCACACGTTGCTTATGAAGATGTTGTTCATAGATTACGTTGCTTTAATGTTTGAAGCTTGCATGCCATTGCTTTCATGAATTACTTACTACATCCCCTTACTTTACATTCAACTGTTGTGAATGTGTTCTTGTGGTGAATCGTGGTAATCTTTGGTTCACTAGTCAAGCAATAGTGCTTTAGCTAGTGTCACACAACCCTTCACAAGGTATGAAATATACGACCCCTCACATATGGTATCAGAGTTTGGTTACATTCTAAGTGAATTCAATTGCCTTTGTATTGTGGGATTATATGAAGCATTGGTAAGAGACTATGTCAACCAATACTGAGATAGTTGAAGCGCTAGAGGTGCAGGCTAATACAACCGACAATGTGGCCATAGAGATGGTCAAAACTTGCTGAACGTGTTGATGCTTTGGGGGGTTCACAAAAACATCAATAGAGTTCCATGGTGGAGATGTCAGAGGACCTCCATGCAATGGTTGAAATTTTACAGGCTCAGATGGCGGATCTAATTGCAAATATAAACTTGATGATTCTTGATATGGGAAACTCTAATGCTATGGAGTGTGGAGGAATAAAGGTGCTAGATCCAAGAGCTTTTAGGGGTGCTTGTGATGTTAAGGAGTTGGAGAACTTCTTATTTGATATAGAGCAATATTTTCGTGCAATGAGGAACGACTTAAATAAGTGAAAGTAACCATGACAACAATGTACTTGTTTGGTGACCCTAATCTGTGGTGGCATACCAAGTATGATGAAATTGAGAACGAATGTTGTGTAGTTGATTGTTGGGCAGACTTGAAGAGAGAGCTCAAAGCCTAATCGTTTGTTGAGAATGTTAGAGTACAATGCTCGACGTAAACTGAGAGACCTTAAGCACAATGGTTCAATCAAAGAGTAAGTGAAACAATTTTTTGCTTTAATGTTGGATATTTGGGACATGTTGGAGAAAGACAAGCTATTCTGTTTTCTTGAGGGGTTGAAATTGTGGGCGAGGACAAAACTTCATCCATAATGAGTTCAAGACTCTCCTATTGCACAGGTTGTCACCAAATGCTTCACTAACTACATTGGAGAGAGTTCCACAAAATCCAAAGAGAGTGGCATGGGTGAAAATGGCGGAAAGTCTTTCAAGAGGGGTTGAAGAAAAAAATTGTTTCACTTACTCTCTGATTGTCTTTCTCCGACATGTCCCGGATATCCAATATTAAAGCAAAAAATTGTTTCACTTACTCTCTGATTTGGGTAAGGACTTAACTTCATTGACAGAGAGTTCAAGACTTACCTATTGCGCAAGCAATCGTGGAATACTTGACTGACTATGCTGGAGAGAGTTCCACAACATCCAAAGAGAGCGATGTGGGTGGAAATGGCGGAAAGTCTTTCAAGAAGGCAAACCTTAAAGTGGGGGAGTAGACACCAAGGCATCAACTTCAAAAGAAGCTTTGTTGTCTTGGTCATTCAACATACACAATGGTAAGGGTAAGGTGACATGCTTCTTATGTTGAGGCTTTCATGAAGTTGTAGATTGCTTTCACTAGTCGTCATTCAATGCTTTACAAGCTTCCACTGTGGAGGGGGCACTACAAAATGATGAGGATAAGGAGGAAATCTTGAGGATGGGTGTAATGAGGTTAGTCAACATGTTGGAGAGGCAGATAAAAGAACCAAAAGTTACCTAGGCCAAAGGGTTAATGTTTGTCTACTTACGGATCAATAGGAAGAGCACCCATGCTATGGTTGATACTAGGGCCACTCATAATTTTTTTTCACAAGTAGAAGTGCAGAAACTCAACTTGACCTTAGAAAAGGATTGAAGTCGCATGAAAGCGGTTAACTTTGTAACTAAGCCTCTACTCTGGGAGTAGTTGAGCAAGTGGCTATAAAGTTTGGACAATGATGGGATATGCGAATATCATAGCTATGCCCTTGGATGATTTCTAGGTGATTCTTGGAATGGAATTCTTGAGGGAAACTAAGGTGATATTGATGTCGCTTGCTAGTTCTTTTGTCTAATGTGAGACCACCCTTGTGTGGTGCAAGTCGTTGCGAAGAAAGAAGACGATGAGAAGTTTCTTTTTGCCATGCAACTCAAGGAAGGATTTTAGGGGGGGAGGGCAGACACATCTTGCCATGCTGGTGGTAGATGAAGACTTAGGCCAAGAATAGGTGCCTACTACCATCCAAGCTGTGTTGATGAGTATAAAGTTGTAATTCCAGACAAGCTACCGCATAACTTGTCTCCACGAAGGGGTGTGGACCATGAAATCAAGTTGTTACCAGGAGTGAAGCTGCTTGCTAAAGGGTCATATCAGATGGTGCCTCCAGAGTTAGCAAAGTTAAAGAAACAACTTGATGAGTTATTGGAGGCAGGTTATTTACATCTTTCCAAAACATCATTCAGAACATCAGTGTTGTTTTAGTGGAAACACGATGGGAGCATGCGGATGTGTGTGGACTATTGCCTGCTCAATAAGGTGACTGTGTGCAATAAGTATCTCATTCCACTGATTGCTAACTAAGTCATGCAAAGTACTTCACCAAACTTGACTTGCGGTCCGACTACTATTAGGTGAGGATAACAGATGGGGATGTACTAAATATGACTTGTGCGACATGGTATAATGCATATGAATCTTGGTGATGTCATTCAGGTTGACGAATGCTCTAGCGACATTTTGCTTCTGATAAATAGGTGTTCCATGAGTACCTCGATAAGTTTGTTATGGTATACCTGGATGACCTTGTTGTCTATAGTTTCATTCTGGAGGAACATAAAGAGCATCTACATAAGGTGTTTGACAGACTGAAGGACAACAATATTTATGTGAAGAGAAGGGGGAGAAGTGCTCTTTTGCTCAACAAAGCATCAAATTCCTTGGTCATGTGATTGGGCAAGGTCACATTCGTATGCATATGAAGAAGGTAAAAGCTATTCAAGACTAGAAGTTCCCAATGATAGTAAAAGAGCTGCTTTCCTTTATTGTACTTGTCAACTATTACAGAAAGTTCATGGAAGGGTTTTCGAAAATAATTGCTCCTTTGATAGAACTGTTGAAGAAGGGTTATAGGTGGAACTAGACTGAGAAGTGTTAGGGAAGCTTTGACAACTTGAAGGATGTCGTGATGAAAGATCAAGTGCTTGCTCTTGGGGACATCATGAAACCTTTTGAGGTGTAGATAGATGCATCAGACTATGTCCTTGGCGGAGTCTTATTACATGATAGACATCTTATTGCATATGAGTTTTGAAAGCTTAATGAAGTAAACTGGAAGTACACATCTCGAGAAGGAAATTCTAGTAGTGATACATTGCCTTTGTGCATGGTGGCATTACCAACCGTGGTCGAAATTTTTGGTGAAAACAAATAACCGACTGTAAGTCATTTCTTTACACAACTAAGTTATCACCCAAGCAGGCATGTTTGCGAGAATTTGAATGGAGTTTGATTTCTTTAGTACAAGGCGGGGTGGATGAACCAAGTTGCAAATGCATTGAGCAGGAAGGACGAGCTTGTAGCCTTACAAATGGTGACACACTTGGGAGTAAGGTTATCATGACAATGCAAGAGTGCATGAAGCAGAACGTTGTCAAGATCTAGTAGCACAAAACCTCGTGAAGTTGGCAGAAAAAGAGCAAAGTGAGTCAATTCTAGTTTGACGATATATTGTTGATGACACATGATAACCGACTCTTTGTGCCTCAAACTAATGCTTTGGGAAGACATTGTTGAGAGAGTGTCATGACACCATGTGAGTAGGTTGTCTAGGATGGCATCGCACTTTGAAATTGCTAAAGCAAAGGTATTACTATGACACTTGCATGATGATGTGGTCGAGTATACCCAAACATGTCTCACTTGCCAGCAAGACAAGGTGGCGCGGAAAAATATTGCAAGGTTGTTGAAGCCCCTTCAAGTGCCAACTTGACCGATGGAGAGTGTCTCACTTGACTTCATCACCAGCTTTCCCAGAGTGGGAGACATAGGGTCTTTACTTGTTATAGATAGGTTTTCGAAGTACGATATTTTCATACCTGCACCAAAGTATTGTTCTCTTGTGAAATGGGGTGTTCCCCAAAGCATCATCAGCGACTAATATTGAAGATTCACTTGCAAATTTTGGATAAAACCTTTCAAAATCCTCGGTTCATAGCTTGACATCTCTTCATGTTACCACTCGCAGAGACAAATGGAGAGATTCAATGGGCTACTAGAGGAGTACTTGCCCCATTTTGTCATTGCAAATTAGAAGAATTGGGTGCAGTTACTCAATGTGGCTCAATTCTGTTTCAATGTCTAAAAGAGCTTAACAACTAACAAGAGTCCTTTTGAGCTTGTTATAGGCTAGCAACTGTTGTTACCTCACATAGTGGATGACCTATATAGAGGAAGACTCAAAGAGCATACATCTTCGCTAGAGAATGGAGACATAATGCAAAGATTGTCCGAGCTTACCTGGAGAAAGCTTCCAAGCGGATGAAGAAGTCAGTCAACTAGAGCACTATTGAAGATATCACAACCTGATAGAAGAGAAGTTGAAGACATTCTTGCAGATAGAGTGTTCACACCATCAAGAAAGAAGTAACATGAGTTCTTAGTGAAGTGGAAAGGTCTTGCAGACGAAGATATCAGTTTGATTTAAGTAGAAGACTTGTAACCATTGGTGAACAAAGTTGAAGAGTACATAGCATCAAAGTCTATGAGGACGTCAACCGTATAAGTGGGTGAGAATGCACAAGCCAAACTTGTTTAAGGCATTATACTTGCTTGTGACTGCTTGTCTTATATGCATGGGATGGGTTACTGTCATGTAAATATTAGTATAGGTTTTCTGCTATGAGTGTGTTTGTGTCTTAGTATAAAGAGGGACACATTACTTATGGAAGTGTTAAATGAATTACGTTGCTAAAATGTTTTCTGCTTGCTTGCTATTGCTTTCATGAATTGCTTACTGCTTCCGCTTACTTCACATTCAATTGTTGTGAATGCGTTCTTGTGGTAAATCACGATAATCTTCGGCAAACTAGTTAAGCAAGAGTGCTTTTTAGCTCGTGCTGCACGACCTTTTACAATGTGTGAAATATTTGGCCCATGGCACTCATCTCCACAGCCACCTCTTCCAAACTTTGGGCCTTGTTATAAGGTGATTTACCTGAAACCAGAGGCTGCTCAATGGAATTATCCAATGGACTTCAGGCCTGATATCTAACAAAAGGAATTTGCAAAGCTAGATATTTGTCTTGGGCCTGCTCTGGAGAAAACAAGTTCGTTGGAGCATGCTTTCCCTTAAATACATTTGGGTCAAGCCCAATAGCACCCAACATATGATCCAAGTTCAAAGTAATATGTATGATCCCTGGCCCACCCAATTCTAAGCCCACCCTTTTATTCTTGGGCTCCTGACCCTCAGCTCCCTCCACATTGTAAACGCTAGCTGAAGAAATGTCCACTGGACTGACTGCCACCGCCATGCCACCGGAGATTGGGCCATGCCTCCACAGTTGCTTAATTTTTTTTTTTTTTTTCTATAATTTGTTTATTAAGAGCCCAACAAATCTGTTTATTTAGTGCTTAAAAAAATTAAGACACTAAGTTTTTATTAAAAGAAATAAGTTAATTTACTAGTTAATTACTAATTTCAAATTGGAGGGGAATGCTAGAATTTTTTAGGGCAGAAGAGTGTCTTTGGTGGATACATAAAGAGATTGGAGGGCTTTGCTTCGGTGATGTTATATTTACTGTATTTTCTCTTGTTTTTGGAGGGCATCATGTTCTCTTCTTTGTAATATTTTTCTTCCTTAAATAAAGTTCTTTTTAATCTATTGAAAAATACCCATGAAATTAGAACTGGTTGTAATGGAACCTATACTGTTGCAATTGCCAGTGTAGAACCAAACTTATGAGGAACTCTGCTTACAAATGTATCGTTTAATTTTCTTAGAAAAATTCTTAAAAGAGTTAATCAATAGAGCTTGGAGTGTGGCAGAAAGGGGCCACATCACATTGAAGTACCATAAAGCTCACTATTTGTTTGGGCCCCTTTTAGTTGAAACATTGCTTTTTTGTATCCTAATTTATTTATAGTCTTCAAATCACTGGAAGGTATGGAGTCATCAGGAGACCATAAAAAAGGTGATTGTGCTAGTTTGGACCTTTGATTTAGGTCTGTATGGATTTGAAAAAAAAAAAAAAAATGTAATACAAAATTGTTGTATAAATACACACAAATCCCAAATCCGGCGTCTAAAATCCAGGCTCCCAAACACAGTTATAAATTAATTGCATCATGTATCTGATTCGTAGAATGGGTTGCTAACTGAGCCTTTCTTGGTGTTCTATCTAATTGATGCTTTTGAAACTTTTTCTTTATACTGCCATGTCATAGAACATACAACAATGCTGCTTTTCTTTCTTGCATCTTACCTAAGAGGCCACCACTAAGGCTGTGATTATTGTTTTATCCGTAGTGTCTAATTTTAAACAAATTAACATATGTTCATTCAGTTTCAATTGGATTACATAAATGTGGAGATTCTACCTAAGCAGGCACTCCTTATTGTATGGAATTTATACATCAGCAAGATCTCCAAATATTTGAATCTATGATGCCTGCTTACTTGGTGCTTCTGCTAGCATATACTATGTTTCTTGATGTCTGATGACACTGCATTACATTTGAGTGTTTTTTGCATGTTAAATTCTGGCTCTGGACGTGTGCTACATGTTGCAAATATGATCATTTAATAGACTGCTTTAATTACCTGGTGCACGAGTGACTTTTGTGTACCTGTAGCGCTTAAAAAAACGGGGCATAAATTCTTGAACTATAGATAGGGTTAAAAAATCGCACCAAGTTTAGAACTCTGCACAGCAGATTGTGCAACCAGCTGAAATGTAACAATTTGCTGCCCAAATTATTCCCAGGCCCATCAGATTGTCAGTGCAGGCAGGCTGAATGATTGTAAGTTTATGATGTCTTTTGTGCTAGAACACAAACTATCATGTGATAAGATGATAGTCCCATGGAAAATTTCAGATAGCTATCTATAGTAACTATGGCCTTGCAGAAAATTCATGGAATGATTGATTATGGAGATCTATTTATTTATCAAGGCAGGTGACTAGGAAGAGCACTAATTCAAATTTGGGGGAAGCTAGTATTGATTTAGTGACTTTGCATGAAATATTTAGAGTCATGCACCTGGAATGATTTGAGCCTAATTAAATGTATGCATCTCCAACTCAACTTGTCATTGTATTTCATTTCATTGAGGCTTGAACATAGACTCTTATGTTAGCTTTTTTATAAATAAAATTCTCAACGGGTTCACCTAGCTGAGTTTAGCCTATTAAGTGTGTTGGTCTTCAACTCAATTTTCCATTGTATTGAGGCATGAACATGGACTCTCGTGTTTACTTTAATAAAATTCTCAACAGTTTCACCTTGCTGAGTTTAACCTATTAAATGTTTGTGGCTGCAACTCAATTTGTCATTGCATTTCACTACACTGAGGCATGAACGTAGACTCTTGTGTTTGATTTTTCTAAGTAAAATTCAACTCTTGAAATTTGTATATACACGTAGGTTGTTGAAAGTGGGGGGAAAAACATAGAAATTGCCGTTATGACAAAGGAGCATGGGCTACGGCAGTTAGAAGAAGCTGAAATTGATGCCATAGTTGCTGAGATCGAAGCAGAGAAAGCTGCAGCTGAGGCTGCTAAGAAGGCCCCTCCAAAAGAGACATAGTTCTACAACTGTTTGATACTCCATTTTTCAGTTTCTTGCCCTATCTCGGTGAGGCCTGCTGTTTTCTGCACGACTTCTTTAAAGTTTGATTTGTTTGTCAAGAAGGATTGCTGTTTAGTGAATTTTTTTTGTTTTTGTAATGGTTGTTAGAAATCTATGAGCATTGTTAACATGTTGACCTTTTTCCTTTCTTACTAGTATTCCTTGCATTTATCCTTTTGTCATCAACCAGGGAATCCAAAAGAAGAGGCTACTGAGAGCTGACATTTGATGCCTCTACCCCCCACCCCTTTCCTTCTTCCCCTCTTTTTCAGAAAAATGAAGTTTGGAAAACCATTAAAAAAACTAAAAATAGAAAATTTATATAGTGAATAAAATTAAAAGAAAAACGAGGAAGTCTTAAATTGTGTTAGGTGGGCAAGAATCCTTCTGCCATACACACAATCTAGGGCAACATCTTTAATAGTTGGGAGTGACGTGAAATTCTTCCTCACTTTCTTTGTCCAAGTTATTCTCCCGCTAAGTGTGTTACTAGGCCTAAGCCATAAATGCCCAAATCATTGAATTAAATATCCCAAATGCATGGAACCTCATTTTAGATATTCCCAATAAGCTCTTCCTTATCTAAATCTAAAAGATAAGGACACGCAGCAAATCCTTTATGTACTCCTTATTAGTTTCCTTCTTCTTTTTGTTATAAAATCTACAACCCATTTGGATGTTGAAAGTCTATCCTAAAAGTAGGGTTTTGGTGAAAATTAAGAGGTGGGAGAAGATTGGGTTTGCCCTTTTTGTGCCCGTCATTTAAAGCTAAAGTTGGTCTGAAGAATCTGAATTTTCTCAAAAAGGCATGGGTTGATCTCTGTCGAGCATCCCCACCAAATGTTGGGTGTTAGTCCTGATGTAGGTCACCCCACCATGTGCATGGTAGATAGAACCGTATGGAGAAATAGTTGCTCAATCTCTTCAATTGATTTATGTGCGTTTGTACTTTTTAAGCTCCTTTCCAGGCAATATACCTAAATAGGAAAGGGCCTTGCAATTCTCACCGCGTGGCCGTTTGATTTGGCACTTCAGTTTGAGCCTGGTTGGCCCTTTCTTTACCTTCCTCTTCCTAATCAATGATCAGCACATATGGGGATTATCTATGTTTTCAGCAGGCTACCTACCTTCTCCTCCCAAAACTCAAAAATTACTTCTCATGATCTAAACAAATTTTAATAAAAATAAACAATTATGCAAGTTTTTATTTGAAAAAGTCACATAATTTTAATTTTACTGCTCCATATTCATATTCTCAAATGCAACACCAAAGGAAAAAAGAGCTTTTGAGAGCTTCTTTTTAAGTGGGTGCATGGATTGTCAACAAGTGTCATGGAAGGACTCAAAAGGGTATCCAAATATAATTGAGATCATAATGATCTCTCTGTGATTCCTCTTTTTCAATCAATTTATATTAAATCTTTGTGGAATTAGCTCTCCAGTGACATTGTGTATTTGGGAAGGTAGCTTTTTGGTCAGCCTTTTTTTTTTTTTTTTTGAAAGAACAAAATCATTGAGTCTATAAACTTATCACGTGGATTCTTTGTCTTGGCATGTATGGTTCAAAGCAGAGTCTGAATATATTAATTGGGTCATCAGAAGCTTCTCCCTACTGCATCCTTGAGCCCCCTATAAATCATTATGATAATCAGAACAATAATGCAACCCTATACATAGGAATCCTGTTCCCTGAATTAAAGCCTTGAGTGATTACTTAACTCTTGGTTACATTTTAAAAGAATCATTGGGGAATTTGATGTAGTGATAAAAATAAACAACACCCATAAAATCTTTCAACAGATTTTGTGTGCATGAGAGAGAGAGAGAGAGAGAGAGAGAGAGAGAGAGGTGGGCATGGGACATGGGGCATATAGGAATGGGGAAGGTAGGCCTGGATGTCATCCACCCACTATTTCGGTTTACAAATTTGTACGAGTGCCTAATCAATGAGCCTAATCATACATGGGTGATGGAGGCATCTTGGCCTAATCCATCCTCTTCCATTTCCCTTTTGGTTCTTTTGATATTACAAACATGCTCAAGGAGATATGCTGATATCTTTAGTGTATGTACTGATATTCAGGCTATTGTTTTTTGTCTTTACCCAGTTTGAATTTGAATTTGAATTTATATAAATTTGAATCAAACTCATTATAATTTTATATTATCGTTTATGTAAATTTATATAAGTTATAAATCTAAAATCAGAACTTTAAATTCTCAAACACAAGGCTTTTTAAATTTTAAATTTTTATGTGTTAGTATGGTTGATTAATAAAACTAATAGCAACAACAATTAGAAGCCTTTAGTTTCATTAGGTGAAATTAGTTATATGAATCATTTTCTGTTTATTAACACGATCAAGAACCTTTTCCTCATTTAACTCAATGACTATTAGATCCTTTTCATTATCTCATTCCAAATTATTTTAGATCTACTTCTACCCTCCAACTCTCATTAACAATAATTAACCCGCTCCTCATTAAAACGCTACTTGATTTACTTTTTAAATGCTCAAACCATTTAAGTCGTCCATTCTCTCATCTTATTTTCTACTAGTATTATACCTACCTTATTGCTAATATAGTTATCTTTTAAAACTTAAATTATAAAAATAAATAATTAAGAATGTAAAATTTGGATGAAATCAATGATATAAAAAAAATAAAAAAAAGATGCGCCACACATGATCATGGATGCATTAATCCCAAGCCTAAAGTAATGCACTGTTTGGGCCATCCCATTGCTTCTAGATGTTTTTCTGAGAGGGGCAGAATGGGTATAACAGAAGGGTGGGGCAGAGGTTGGTGAGACCTTTTTTTTTGGTGAATGAGGAAAAGACAGCAGAAGGTTTGGAAGATGCTCTGGGCTCTCTCTCTCTCTCTCTCTCTAGACTTTTTTCACTTTCTTTTTGTCAAAGTAGGAAGGAGAAACCTTGTGTAGTTGTGTGTGTGTGTGTGTGTGTTTTTATTTTATTTTATTTTATTTTAAATCTGCACATGGACAAACAAGTTGGTCAAAAGTAAAATTAATATTTTAAGGAGTTGGGATACTCTAATTCCAATTGTCTGCACAATAATTCAGGGATTATTCAACCTAGGGTTTTCCCATAACCACTCTATTCATTATATTACCTAATCCATGGAAGACATACTCATACAGCTTCAAAGTCATCATAGGGTTTAACTTTTTTTTAATAATCCCTTTTAACCTTTCATCTTTCTCTCTCTCTCTCTCTCTCTCTCTCTCTCTCTCTCTCTCTCTCTCTCTCTCTCATCCCATCAATCATATTAATATGTATTGGCTATATCTATTTTACTGTTTTTTTTTCTAAAAGGATCACGTTGTTTAACAGTGATAGTTAATAGTATGGTATTGATTTTTACTATAGAATTAGTTGTATGGATCTTTTTTTTTTTTTTTTGACTACTTGAAATAGAGTTGCATCTTTTGAGTCTTAAAAGTTAGGAGTAAATCAAAATTTTACATATTTAGTATGTTGGAATAAAACAACAACAACAAAATCAAATCTTAAGTCTCACTAAGTGGAATCGGTTATATGCGAATGTTGGAATGAAATCGAATTAAATTTATTACGCAATTTTTTTTCTCCATTTTGCAAATTGAAAGTGATGGTGCTATTCATTATCTGAATTCAATTTACTTCACTTGTATCACCTTGTTTTATCAATGCTACTATCTTATTTTTAAACAATGTTAAACTATCTTTTTTTTTATATATTTATTTTCAAACTTTATCCCATAAACTATAATTATTATTTTTAAAAACTTATTACAAAATTATTATTATTTTTTCATCTTTTTGACTTATATTATTTAATATTCTCGTTTTAACTATATTACTTTGCACGTGTTTTTTTTTTTTTTAACTCATATTTAAGAGGAGGTGCTTTGCGTCTTGGATTTGAATTTGAATGGATTGAGGTAAAACTGAATACAATTTTATACTACATTTTGTTCAAATTCATATAATTCAAATCTAAGATTAAACTCTAAATTATTTGACCTGAATAAAAAAAATGGATAAACTACAAAATTATTCCTTGGAGTTTTATTGAATCGTATTTTACTCCCTGTAATTTTATTTGTGATTATTGTATCCTTATTCCAAGATGCCCTATGTATTGAACCACACAAGAGAAACTTATAGGATTTGCTAAATATGAGATTCTTACATTTGGTTCTTGTAAAAGAAATATTAGGGTTATTCATGCAAATTGAAAAGAAAAAAGAGAGAATACATTAATTTATGTGATTTGATCATTTTCTACATAATCATAACAAAATTTTTGATATTGCTTAGATTCTGCGAATAAATAACAATAATCCCATTAGGTGAGGTCAATTACATTAATCATTTTTTGTCAATTCACTCAATCGAGAATATTTTCCTCTATTAGATTAAGGGATATTAAATCCTTACTCGCCACCTCATCTTAAGTTATGTTAAGTCTGCACCTACACTTTTTCACATAAGGAACAATAACAAACTCACTCATCCTCACAGTGTTTTACTGGATTTGTATTTTAAATGTCTAATCTGTATAAGTTAATATTTGAAAATTTTCGATACTTGTACACTCTAGTTAAAAAATCCTTCTCCATATTTACTAACTTTAAATAGGTAATCCTCATAAAAATAAAGGACTAACCCAATAGCCTAAAAAGATCAGTTAGCAACAACTTATAGACATGGCCAATGTATAGTATAAAATATTAAAAGTGCAAACATCCCAATCAATGAAGACCTTACCCCCTCTCCTCTATTCACTGAACCCAACCGCTCCTTTCGTAGAGTTTTCCCTTTTTTATTTTTTAAATAATATAATAAATAAAAAAGGGAGGGTGGACATCACGTGACAGGACATGTCCAGTCACAAATTGAGTTAGGGCAATCGTGGCCCAACCAATTCCAAACAGATTTTCATGTTCTTCCTCCTCCACACCCATTTACACTTTAATTATTGAAAAAAAAAAAAACTAAGACAGGATGGTGTTTGAGACTTCTAGAAACTTGATTAATTTATAAAAACCAATTTTAATAATTTTAATTTTAATTTTAAAAAGATGTAGCTCATAAAATTTTTTAAAATATCTTTTATAAAACAAATTAAATATTTGGATAAAAGACATTCACCTCTCTCTCTTGGTTTGACAAAGAGATAGGGATCTTCATTGAGATTTTAAAAATTTCATTGATCTTTCTTGAGATTTCAAGAATTTTAGGAATCTCTTTTAAAATTCGGTAAAGAGACAGAAATCTCTTTTTGTATTTTGTAGAGTGGTGATTTGTTGAGTTGGTGAATTTTGGAAAATATTATCGTTGATGATTGATGAAACCACTTATATATTGGTCACACCTAACAACAACAACATTCATTATTTTAAAATTCATTCTCCTACTAGCAGGCTAGCGTAACACTTTCTCTTAAATAATGGAAGTCATTCTCACAAAAAAAGAAAATGAATGAAGAAAGTCATTAATTATTACTTGTTTTACATCATTCGTGATACTAAAAATGTATATTCAAGTTTAAATACTAATAAACCATTGATCCTTCTTTTAACTAATTATTTTCATTTGTTTTATCCTGCTAGGTACTTTTCTTAAAAAATGAATTTAAGTTTCACTACTCGAACTCCTACTCTTCTTTAATTCAAAAAGGATAAAATAATAGATTCATTATCGTGCCCTTGCACTTGTGGGCATAATATTTCCATCATTAAAAATATAATTAAATAATCTTATTCCTATTATCACTCAATAGGATATATGCAATATTTAAACCAAGTAGAATAATGATTAACAGTAATAATAAACTAAATACAAATATCTTTTTTTAAATCTCAGGAGATTTGTCATATTTTTTAAACTTTAGAAATTTTTTTAAAATTTGTAAAATTACAGGGTGAGTATTTTTTTTATCGAAAGGATCGACAGGTAGATCTGTGTATTGTCTCTCTCTCATATATTATATATATATATATATATATATATATATATATATATATATATGTGCTAATTAAGGTAAGTATGATGCTGGGGAGGTAGGAGAATTATTATTTTAATTAGATTAATGATAATAATATATAAACAAATTGAGGAATGACAGCATGGGGTGGGACCCATTTCATATAAAGTGGTGATGTGTTGAGTTGGTGAAAAGGACAGAAAAGTTGCCTTTTAAAATAAATGGAAAATGGTGGACCCATCCATCCATCAATCCATATGATATAAAAGAAGTATAAGAATCAAGCGGTGATGGAGGAAGTTGGAGGAATGCAACTAAATGTGCAGCCACACAGAATGATATCGTCAATCAGATGGGGATCCAACTCCATGCATGCTTTAATGCTTATCCCTCCTTTTTCTCTCCCTTATCATATCTCACCAAACCAATCTCCTTCCTTAATTACCTCCCTCTACCATCTTGACTTTTGCTATCCTGCGCATGCTGCTCCCTGTGCGCCCCCATCCCTTTCTACCCTCATTTAATAATAATAATAATAATAAAAGACCTTAACTGGTTCCATGTGGCCAGGGGTATCTAAAGAAAAAATTGTAGTGTCCTTCTCCTTTCTTTCCATTAGTTTTAAAGGTAACCTAAATGTGGAACTAAATAATATAAATTTTATATTATTTTAGTAGGTTTAAATATTAATACAACGATGGGTGGATTTCAAATTTTTACGTGTAAGAACCATTTGTTATAAGTTTGTGGACTTTCCATTATTTTAGTGAGTTCAAATATTAATATAACGTCTTGTGATTAGTGGATTTTAATTTTTTACATGTAAGAACCATTCGTTGGAAGTTTTTCTCTATATTATAGTTAATTTTTAATAAAAAAAATAAAAGTAGAACAAAAATTAGCTATATAATTAAGAAATCTGAAGTTACGTGAAATTTAGATTATGGGTTTTTTGAAGGCATATGAGAATTGGACAATCTATTTTATTAGTAAGTATGTACTATTGTAAATTACAATAACAAGTATGCACAAACATGCAACATATCATCAGAAAAATATAACAATTACAAGATTCGATGATATGTCCATGTCCACAAATATTTATGCCCATGTCCACGAAATATTGATTAGGTTTTTTTAAAAATAAATAAAAATAAAAAATAAATAAAAATTAGGCATGCTTTTATGCATTTATTAGAGGAGAGACAAACCTAGTTGTCTTAAGGTTTCCAACTTGCAAGCCTATTCCATTTAGTCCTGGGGACTATGTTAGGTACGGTGTATGGCTCTTATAGCACAAATATTTAATCATGATGTGGGGATGTGGGCTATGTACTAAGAACCATTTTGATTAGGTCCTTTGCATGTGCCCAAAACCTTTGAATTCCCAATGGGAAGTTGGTAGGGCTTATGGTAAACCCAAGACAAAACTAGAACTTCCAAAAATATTTAATTATAGAGCTATTGAGTACTTAATTTGTCTAATTATATAATCCCAACTGTTAATTTTAAACATTGAATGAGAAAATGGGTTCAATTTAATTTCAAGCAATGACGATAACATGTCGGGAAAAGAAATAGAAGAGTTGTAGAAACTCCAGCTAATGATAAGAGAATACTAATTTTCTAATTGCGTCATGTTTTGATTTCAGAATGGAAATGTACCGAATGCAATTTTTTTATTTTTATTTTCAAAAATTCATTCTTACCCTTTTCTTTGAATATTTCGAAGGATTTCCGAAGCGATGGAAAGACATAAACACGTAAGAAGGAATACTGGGGGTTCAATTCTAAGTAGATACACTCACGGAGCCAACAGTACCTGTGGATGATGAGAATTTACTCTGTGAGTCGACGGAGACCGTGGATGGTGAGAGTTCGCTCTGTGAGCTAGCAGGGACCGTGAATGGTGAGAGTTTTCTGTGAGTCAATGGGAACCGTAGATGGTAATGGAGATGTGTCCTGAGGGTCAGGTTGACCGAACGTACAATTGATGCATGGAAGCCGTGTCTGCATTCCAAACTTTACCTGATCAGCGAGACCTAAGGGGAGAACGCTAATCTGTAGGTTTGGTGCCGCACTAGGGGGTCCGAAGGGCTTGTTGGTGGCTGGAGTTCCTATGTTATATATATATATAATGCTGTTAGATTACCATTTTACCTAAAAGTTTAAGCTGTTAGGTTGTGGGCCAATAATGTATATCAAGCTTTAACACTCCCCCGCACGTGCAACCCGATAGCACATGGAGAGATAAACAGATGACAAATAATGTCACAGAATAAAGACGAGCGACAAGATTAGAACCTAGGACCTCCTGGTAACCGGAGCTCTGATAGCATGTTAGATTACCACTTTACCTAAAAACTTAAATTGTTAGGTTGTGAGCCAACAATGAATATCAAGCTTTAACAAATGTAAATTAATTTTTCACTACATTTTTTCTATATTTGATTAAAAAAATTATTTAAGTTTGACTGTCAATTAAGAAAATAAAAGACTAATGACATTTAATATAAAATTTTTGTTTCTTAATTTATTATGTGTTTGGCTCTCTTTTCTTTATTTTACATGTTTCAAGTTTAAAAAAGTGGTCTAACGTACATTTTATTCACATTTCTAACAGCATCATTAAAAATTAAAAATTAAAAATTTAGAAAATGTTATCATTGATAGTTGATTGAACCACTTTTTTATTGGTCACAACTAACAAAGTATTAACCATTAGGTCTTGAGATTTATTCTTCTACTAGCGGTCTACCGTAACACCATTTCTTGAATAATGAAAGTCATTCCTATTAAAAAAAGAAAATGAATGAAGAAAGTCATTAATTATTAGTTGGTTTACCTCATTGGTGATGCTAAAAATGTGTATTCAAGTTTAAATACTAATAACCCATTAATTCTTCTTTCAACTGATTATTTTTTTCATTTTTACCCGCCTTGGTAGTTTGCTTAAAAAATGAATTTAAGTTTCGAAGCTCGAACTCCAACTCTATTTTAATTCAATAATAATAATAATAATAATAATAATAATAATAATAATAATAATAGTAGGTCCATTATTGTACACTTGTGGGCATAATTTTTCTATCATTAAAATATACTTTTTTTGATTTGATTCAATATGAACTTAAATAATCTTATTCCTATTATCGTTCAATAGAAGCAAAACATAGAATATATGTAATATTTAAACCAAGCAAATTAACGTCACAACCATGAATAATAATAATAATAAAAAACTAAACACGCATGTCTTTCAAGAGGGGTTCAGGTGGTAAACTCAAGTATCTCCTAATTAAATGGTTAGTGTTTCATTTTTAAGAGTTATGACTTTTTATTGAGATAAAACCTTAATATTTAACTAGAAAAGGATAGAGAGGCAGATCCATTATTCCAATAGATTAGCAGAATGTTCAAACGATCTCGAATACTATTATATAAAAAAAAAAAAAAAATGCTAAACACTCATAGAAAGTTTCTAGAAGGAAGAAAAAGAAATGTGCATTTTTTAAAATTAAATTATGCTTTGCTTAAGAGAGAGAGGGATAGGTTGACCTAAATAAAATCACACACCATCCAAAATTTTTTTTAAAAAAAAAAAGTCACAAAGAGGATGCCTATAAGCTATTCCCTTGCGATAGATTATACTTTAATAGTATTGTACCATGTGGAACTGCCACCCAAAAGTTCCATTGCAAGGTCCCCCATAAAGTCTTTTCACTCATTTTTTTATTTTTTTGACTCTTTATTTTATATGGTGCTAGATCCAAGAATGCCCTCTTTGACCATTTGGTACAACTAATGAAGCACACAACCTTAAATATATAATACAAAATATGACAGTGGCTATGATTTATGGTCAAATTTTAATCTATTGTCACATAAATAAAGTATTATTAATAGTAAATATGTCTTTGTTCTTTAAAATTATGGTACATTAATATTACTATATGTCTTTTCAATCTACTGGAGTGTGTTGCTCCCTTTCTTCTAAAAGAAAAAGATTATTGTATTATCTTTCTTGTCCATGCAATGTGTCTATGGCCTAATTATAGTGTTTGGGGTTTGATTATGTGTTACAACTTACTCAAGTTTTACACCATCTCAAATTTATAATTCCAACTATATTCTCAAACATAAACAATTTTGTATTCCAAAATATCTTTAAAAATTGATTGAGTCTTTTATAGTATAAGATTTTTATGTCGACCCGTCTTTATTAATGTGCGGACTGAAAAAGATTAGAAACAATAATTAGAATTTTCTCAATTTAAATTTTTAAAAATATTAATGGTTAATAATTTACAACTGCAAATAAAATTATTGGAATTGTTCTTAGAAATTGAAAATAAGCTACTGGACATCGGGCTGGGAAACGAATACATTAAATTTGAAAATGAAATTCGTAAGATATAGAATACATAAGTTGTTAGTTCTTTATAAACAAGGTTGTATGAAGAAAATTATGAAAATTCACTATATAATAAATGACATCTACGAATTTTTTTTTTCCTAAAAGGGAGGTGCTCTGTTAGTGCTCGATATGCACTCCACATTTATTATTTCATGATTTAAATGATAATTTCATTCTTTGATTTTTATTTGCAAGTAAAAAGTTTCTTTTTTTAAAAAAAAGGATAAATTTGTAATTTGATAATAAATATAAATGGTAAAATGTAATTAAGACATAAAAAAATAAGTGTAGAGTGCCTGTGGTATTTTCAGAGTGCCAATAACTTTCTAAAAATATTTAAAAAAATTTCCATGGGGTTAGTAGATATTCAATCCAAATTTAGGATATATTAAATTGCATTGAATTGTCTTAGTTTGGTGCATTGAATTGTCTTAGTTTGGTTATATAGTCATTTTATTTATTCTATATAATCTAGGCACCTAATAGTTTCATGGATATAGATATATATATTTTAAGTAAACAACATGTTAATGTACACACATTATATATATGTATGTATGTATAAACATATGTACCCTAATTTTTTAACTCCAAAAGAGAAGTATCATGATTCCATCAACTCAATCCATTTATCTTTGTAGGAAAATGACGCTATGAGATTACGTTAATTAAAGTCGCTACTGTAATGCCATGAAAAATTATATGCATTTTTTTCTTTTTTTTTTTTTAACTAAAAGAGGATGACACCTTCATTTATTTATTAATATACCCTCACTTTTGGTAAAGGAATATCGTGGTTACAAGATAAAACAAAAGGGAGAGTACAGAAAAACCCTCCCAAGTAGGGGTGAGCAAACGGTCGGTTCGGTTAAATTCGGGTAATTAACCGAATTAACCGAACCGACCGAATTGAAGAAAGACACCGAACCGACCTCGACCGAATTGCCCATTCGGGTAATTCGGTTAACCGATTTTAACCGAAATCATTTAAAATTAATTGTTAGAAATAATACAATTATAAAATTTTTTTAAAACCAAATCCAACTTAATTAAATACCTTATTTATTAATTTTATTAATGAAAATAATATTTTACCATAGAACAAAGAATCCAAATAGGTTAATTAAACTCCTTAATGTACTTACATAAGCAAAATTTATATTCATAAATTATATTTAAAATCTAATTAATTAGTAATTCGGTTAATTCGGTTAAACGAAATTTTTTTTACCCTTAACCGAACCGAAACCGATTAACCGAAATTTTGTAGAATTATAACCGAACCGACCGAATCGGGATTTTTACCCTAACCGAACCGACCAATTTCGGCCGGTTAATTCGGTTAATTCGGTTTTCACCGAATTTTGCTCACCCCTACTCCCAAGCCAACACCAGCAACCAATCAAATTAGGACAGCAAAACTAAACATAACTAACAAAGAAGATAAAAACATAAATACAACCAAACTCAAAACAAAAATACATTAAACGAAACTCTATAGTTGAACTAACGACGAACGGAAATGATACCCCACCTATCCATCTGAAGAATACCTTTCACATAACGTGGTAGAATGTGTTGTTTTTCGTAAAATACATTGTTTCCCATTTCTCCTTCTTTAATAAGAAAATCAGCCACACTATTGCCTTCCCTATATTGATGCATCACCATGACGTTCACTCCTTCTAACTCCACCACGAGCTCCTCCCAAAATTCCCAAAGATACCACAAAATACATCTACCTTTTTGAAGCCAATCAAGTACAATTCCCGAGTCACTTTCAATAATCACATTAAAATAATGCAAACGTTTGTACAAACAAATTCCTTCCATGGTTACTTTTAATTCCGCACTATTATTCGTACCGTTGTCAAAATAACTTGAAAAAACTACTTTTACCATGCCATGACAATCCCTAATAATTCCTCCACCTCCCGAAGTACCCGGATTGCCCCTACAACTCCCATCACAATTAAGTTTTATCCACTCCACTGGAAGTTTAACCCACAAAATAATTTTTCTAGGCTTGTCACAAACTCCCTGATACTTAATTTGAAATTCATTCAAAATCTTTATGTCCAATTTCTTCAATTTTTAAAAAGAATTTGTGCTCTTAGCAATAAAACTAACCAAAAATCGAACAGTTCTCCACATCTGATTTGCACTTTGATAAAATCCTTCCATTCTTGCTTTACATCTTCAATTCTAGAGACACCACGTAATCAAATACGGAATCAGCCCGATTAAAATACCTTTAATAGACGATTTTTGAGCATAATGGAACCAATTTGCCATTTTATTTTTCCAGGGAAGGGATCTTTAGAAAGGAATCCACAACGCCACACTAGCCCGACGCCAAACCTCTGAAGCCACCTCACCTAAAAAAAGAATATGATTAATGTTTTTTTGACTTCTCTAAACGCAGCAATCACAAACCGAAGCCATTGATATTCCTTTGGCCAAAATTCTATCATTTACAGTCAAGCAACTAAACAAGGCTCTCCATAAACACATTGAGATTCTTCTGGACAATAAAGAATGCCAAAACTAGTCATTCCACACAAAATTGTCACTTTTGCTCCTCACTGCCTCCTAAGCCATTTTGGTAGAAAAATTGTCGTTAGGAGTAGGCTTCTAAACAAAAATATCCTTCCCACTTTTACCCGCCGACACCTAGTGCAAAATTTCCCTTATTTTATCGGTACCAACCAATTCCCGTACTAAATCAAAGTTCCAATTATTATTTAGCCAGCAATCCTTAATACACAGATTCTTGTTCAAAATATCCTCATTGCTCACAGATAAGGGGCCTGATGACAACCACTTGTCGAACCAAAAAGAAGAGTTCCCACCTTTCACCAAAATTTTAACATTATCCATAACTTCTGGAATGGTGGCCATAATTGATTTCCAAAACCGATAGTCATTTGGTCTCCTATTCCTTATTAATAAATGATCATTTTTGCAATATTTAGCCCTGAAAAAACCTGCCCATAGATTGTTAGAGGTGAGCAATCTGAAGGTAAATTTCATGAGAATAGATTTATGAACTTCTTTAAGATCTCTCAGACCCAGACCCCCTTCCGAGGTAGGTGTACAAATTTTCCCCCAAGAGCGCCAATGAATCTTCCTTTTATCCTTCACCTCTCCCCATAAAAAATTAGAAAGAAGAGAGTTAATGCGAGAATATGTGACTTGCGAAATCTTAATAACAGACATTAATTGAATAGGCATGCTAGACAACACATGTCTTAATAAAATCAATCTTCTACCTTGCGAGAGCAACTTAGATTTCCACTCTACAATTTTCTTTCTAATCTTCTCCACAAGAGGCTCCACTGTCCTGGAAGACAATTTTCCAGACACCAAAGGCGCACCTAAATATGTAACTGAGAATTTACTTTCTATAAAACCCGTGATTCTCAATAAACCATGCTTCCGAGCAGGAGTGATGTAATTCGAGAGGAATAACACTTACTTTGTCTTACTGATTTTTTGTCCCAACCACTTCTCATACATTTCTAGAGTGTAAACTAAATTTCTAATAGACCTTTTCCCACCATTCACAAAAAAAAAAAAAAGAATATCATTCGCATATAACAAATGTGAAACCAATGGGGCCCCAATCGGATGATTAAATTGACCAATCCGACTAGTCTCATAATTTTTCTTATGCAGCCTTGTCAAAACCTCCTCCATTATGATGAATAAGGAGAGAGTGGATCCCCTTGCCGCAAGCCTCTCGTGGATTGAAAAAACCCTTTAAATGTTCCGTTCATTAAAACAGAAAACCATGGGGACTCCATACAATTTTTTATGAGCTTGCAAAACCTCTCAAAGAAACCAAAAGCCTTAAGAACCTCCAGAATAAAATTTCAATTCATTATGTTGTAAGCCTTAGCCATATCGAGTTTTACCATCATATTTCCGCCAACTATTTTTTTGTGCAAAGACTGAACCATTTCTTGAGCAAGTGTAATATTTTCAAAAATACTACGTCCAGGAATAAAAGCGCCTTGTTCATGCAAGACCAACTTGTCAACAACCTTAGTTAGTCTAAAAACAATAATCTTGGAAAGAATTTTATAAGCCACAGAGCATAAACTAATAGGCCAGAATTTATCAAAACTAGAAGGATTATCCACCTTCGGAATTAAAATAATAAACGAAGAGGACAAAAACTTGGAAAGCGCAGTGCCCTGAAAAAAATCCATTGCCGCATCCAAGAGATCTTTTTTTACAGTGTCCCAGCAAGATTTATAAAATTCAGAGCCAAATCCATCTGGTCCCGAACTGCTTTCTTTGGGAATAGAGAACACCATTCTTTTAACATCTTCTTATGTCGGTTCAACACAGAGGAAATTATTATCAACATCTGAAATTTGCCTTTGAGCTAACTCGGAGAGATCGCATGGTTCAACCGCTGTCTGAAAGAAAATCTTGGAAAAAAAATAGCTGCTTCATAATGAATTGCTTCCGCACCCTCCAATATCCTCCTATCGTTCAGAACCATACGGTCAATACGACTCTTATTCCGCTTTTGATTGATAACTGAATGGAAGAATTTAGAATTTTGATCCCCCTCAATCAACCATTTTTTTTTTTCCGCAATTTGTCTTGGGCGAGATGCTTCCTTATTCTCCCACACCTGAATTTCCAACTTAGTAGTCAAGTAATCTGCTTCGACGTCCTCTAAAAAACCTATTTGCAGTTGATTTTCTAGATATTCCATCTTTTCCTCAAGAGCTTTTAAATTTTCTCCCACTCTCCCAAAGACATTTTTATTCCATGCACGTAATGCAACTTTAGTTCTCTTAAGGCGAATAGCAAGTTTCAAAAGACCCGAGGCCGAGTCATTCCTGATCCAGGCATCTTTAACGTATGACAAAAACATATCATGCAAGCTCTACATATTCAAGAACCAAAATAGGGTAGGGCCATATCGAGAGAAATACGTATTTCTACACACCACCATAGGGCTATGATCTGAGGATTTCCGACTCAGATATTTGAATTGAGCGGAACCATATAGGTTGGAAAAACCATTATTAATAAGAACACGATCAAGCTTAGCCCAACTACGACCCACTCCTTCATGGCCATTGCACCACGACATTCGTGAGCTTGTGTTTGATAAATCAAAGAGACCACAATGATGTAAGCAATCATTAAACTCCATCATAGGTAACAGTGGTCTTGGATTTCCACCAATTCTTTTGGTATCCGTTCGAATAACATTAAAATCACCCAGGACCGACCAAGGAAAATTTGATTGGCACTCCTCCAGTTGTCGCCATAACTCTCTTTTTTCAACATAAGAAAATTTGGCATAGACAAAACTCACCAAAATTCTTTGTTCATCCTTAAAAAACCACCTGAAAATCTTCTGAGTCGTGATTGAAATCACCTCAAAGGCATTTACATCCTTCCAAAACAGTCACAATTTACCGCCCTGATTTTCATTAGATATAAAATGGTGATAATTCATAAAATTTCCCAGCACCTCAAAGGCATTTACACTTCCCTATATCGGGCACCACCACGGGGTCCTAGTCTCGATTGCCGATATTTTGACCAGAGTAAATTTTCAATTTGAGGGTCCTAAGTGCCACTCCAAAGTAAAAGTGAAATTTAGGGAATTGAGCAAATTGATTATTTTTGGGAGTTTAATTGTTTATTTGGAGTTTATGAACTTAGGAAATTTTAAAATAGTATTTTGTTTTAGGTTAAATTGATTGAATTAGCGTTATTGAATTCAGGATTCGGGTGAGCGCCGTGGGTATAATTTCGGGATCCCTACAGGCATAGTTCAAGAAACCAGATAAGGGAATATATTAAGTTAGTTATTTTTAGAAATTTATTTATTGAATATGCAGTATTTAATTTTAAAAATTTATTTATGAATTAATTAGTTTGGGAAAATACTGGTGTTGAATTGAGTAAAACATGATTTCATATTTAATATTATTTCGTTAGTAAAATATGTTATCTTTAGGACAGATAATACAATATAGTAATACGCACTTGTGTGACGTGAGTATAAATGATTTTACTGTAGATTTGTAATATGTCAGAATGTTTTATATTTTTGCGGAATAAGCATAATGTGACAATAGTTTTAAAGTTAATGATCAATATAGAAATTAAGATATTTTTAAAGATATTATGACATGAGAATCGGCGCAAATGCTGAGATATGACAGCCAATGTAGATGTCGAGATCAATTTTATTATGACGATATGCTTCAGAAATTATGTAATAACGATTTTATTCAGAGTTACATAAAAGTTAGATTTTATTTTAGGAATATGAAAATGTTATTTATGAACAGAAATATATATATATATATATATATATATATATATATATATATATATTATGTGAAATGTATTATATAGTATCAGAACCCGGATGGTTACTTACGTTAAGAGCACGGTACCGTAGCTAGTTAGTCATATCGGTGTAGTAGGTATACCCACTGAGTGTCGACCCCAGTGGTTTTGACAGTGTAGTAGGTTGGGCGGACTAGAGTGGGTATAACCGACAGTGCAACCACACTATTCAGGAAGTGTGGGTTCGTGGTCGATTAGCCCGAAAGTGTAGGCGGTGTAGTAGGATACCCACTATGTTATTGACCCGTGAAGTGTACAGTGTAGTAGGATGGGCAGGCCAAGTTGGGTAGGCAATCGTGCATAGTATGTTATGTTTGATTTAACTTGGTAGGTCAGCTAGGTTAGGTCCAGCCTTCGGGCCGCACAACCCAGATCATGAGGGGTGGAGTTATGATACACAGGCATCTAGGGTATAATTTTAGTAATATACTGTAAGAACTTGAACCGTGATATGTGGGTTTAAATAATCAAGCGAAGAGTAAAGTTGGAATTTGAGCAGGCCTCGTTGACGAAGCCAGATTTTGTCGGCAAAGGCTTTGTTCTGCTCATCGACGAAGTTCAAAAGCTCGTCGACAAGGAGAAGCCGAGAGATTTCAGGAAATTGGGAATCTCAGGCTCGTCGACGAGGTCACCGTCTCATCGACGAGCTGTCTATATGACCTCATCGACGAGGACGCTATTTCGTCGATGAGGGCAGCCGGGTCAAGGGCTATAAAAAGGAATTTCCATTACTTTTCAGCTAAAAAATCTAAATATCCTCTCTCTATCTCTCTAAAAACTCACCATACACACACACACACACACACACTCTCTATATATATATATTTCTTCGCCGTAGGAAGTGAGAATCGTTAATCTAAAGCTATCACAAGGATCGTGGAAGGATTCTCTACAAGTTCTATAGATCGAATTTTTTGTTCGGTCATTTTCGGGTTTTGGTGTAAAATCGAGGTAAGGCTTGATTTTCAATTCTGATCTGGTAGTTTTGTAGAGAATAGTGTTGTGATTATTTTTTGTATTGGGTTTTGAAACTCAGTTCACTCTTTAGGGGCCTTGGAGTTCGGGATTTGATCGTTGGGGGAAAGGTAATGGGTATTGTGTGTATATCAGTTATTTTTGAAATCGGACTCAATGGAACTATGGTCCACGGTCCTGTGTATGTTTTTGACTACTCATTTGGGGGGATCTAACGGGTAAAACTGTGAGTTTTTCATGATTACAATTTTGGGAAAAAGGGGGCGACGAGTTGCATAATTGGTTTGGTTGAAAACCGTATGTATATGATGATTTATACTGTGTTATAAGGATGGTCATGCCTTGACTTGTTTAAACTGTATGTGTTTGGAAAACCATGATTTAGATTACCAAATGAGTGTGGTTTATTTGGTTATATGAGCATGCATAATTGTGATTTGTTGAAATGCGAGTAGGAACGAGGTTCCGAATTTGTTCTAGCTACTGAGAGTGTCTGGCTCTATATCCGTGGGCGTATGAAATCGCTAGGCCATGTTTGGAAAAAGTGTCCGGTTCTATATCCGAGGGCATGAGCCTTACCGGCTGATCACCGAAGGGTGTGGATCCACCAGTTTGTGCCGGTATGATGCTATGGGAGTCTGGGACTAGCCATGTGTAGGTGGTGCCGTGTTTCGTGGGTTGGCTACGGGCCAACACCAGATATCGCCAGCTGGCTTCAAGTTAAAGGGTGTGACGACTCTGGGATTGCTTGATCATGTGTGTGTGCGTGTATGCACTGTTGTGAAATTAGTACTAGAATTGGATTTAACTGTGTATGTATTGCTGTCATGATAACACTCAAATGCCACACATCGATATAACCTGTATTCTTCCTTAATGAGAGGTGTCTCACCTCTCATGTACGTACATATTTTTCAAGTCCTTCAAGTAACCAAAACTAGCGTCCTTGTGTTGGGAGCAAAGTGACCAGTGTACTACGGGTAGCGCTTGAGTAAGTGCTAGTACTTTTGTGTCACGGGTTGTCGTTTTAAGATATGTTGGGCACCCAGTTGTACGTTTTATAATGGAGCCTTGACTCTGTTTGTGTATAGACTCTGCTATGGTACCATGTTTGTATAGAATGACCTTTTTTCGCTACGTATATTCTATTTTGTATGGATGTGTATAGGGTGTCTGGGAACCCTATGGGGTCGGACCCTTATTCATTGTACTATATCTTTGGATGATTTATTGGATACAGGGACAGGTTAGATTACATTTTTACCCCTGGGTTCCATTTTCGGGTTCAGGGTGTGACAACTTGGTATTAGAGCTAACCAGGTTGTTAGGTCTTGTAGACTTGGTTAGGCTTAACTGTAACAACCCAAGAAAAAATTAAATTAAAAAAATAAAATAAAATAAAAATAATTAATTAATTGGTTAAACACTATAAAATTAAAGTATTAAATAAACAAATAAAAAAAATATATAGTATAAAAAAAGTAATTATTAATGAATTAATGAATTAATTAAATATTATTAAATTAATTAAATAAATAAAGGAATAGTAAAAAAAAATGGAATAAAGATATATATATATATATATATATATATAAAAGTTAAAGTATAAGTTAATGTATAAATAAATAAATAAAAAAATATATATATATATATATATATATATATATATATATATAACTTAAGTTAAAGTAAGTAAGTATAAAAAATAAAAATAAAAACAAAAGAAGAAGAAGATAAAGAAGCTGAGAAATTGAACCTAAATTCAGTGCGCGTCTCTCTAGAAAGCTCTCTCTCAATCTCCTTCACTCTCCGTCGCCACTCCTCCGTCTCCGCCTCTCTCTCTCTCTCCTCATTTCTTGATAAATATTCGACCGATCGGGAAACGGAAAGGGCCATTGGGTTCCTAGCTCCGCCACCGACATTTCTACTGAAGCAGATTTGTCGTGGGAACGACTTAGGCACTGCTCCTGGGGAAAGGTAATTTTTCCCCAATTTCTCAATTTCACGTTAAATCTACTGTTGAATCGACGATCAGGCACCACCACAGGGTCCTAATCGTTGTTGTCATCATTTTGACGTAGGTAATTTTTCAATTGGGGTTTTCTAGGCCCTACTCTAAATTTAAGGGTATATTTATTTATTTAAGAATTATGACCCTAGAAAATATTTAAATAATATTTTATTCAAGAATAATTTATTGAAACTAGGAATTTAATTTCAAGGTCTAGGTGAGCGCCGCAGGTATTTTTCGGAGTCCCTGTTGGCGTAGTTCAATAAACCAGGTAAGGGAAAAAATATATATTAAATCAGAATTTTTATGAATTTAATGGAAAAATAAAATTGTGTTATATGTATGTGTATATGTTTCAGCATGGGTAAAATGCCAACTTTTTAAATTATATTTTTTCGAGTTTAGGGCTGTTTATTAGATATGTATATGCAAAAATGAACTAATGAAAGTGGGAAATATTTTCAGGATAATTAAGAAATGAAAGGTATTTTCAGGATATAAACATTAAATGTTGGTTGGCTTATTTTACAGGTAGTGTATGAATTTTTATTGCTAAATTGTGTGGCATGAGATTCTGTGCAAATATATGTTAAATGTATGAGATGCAGACTAAGTAAGTAAAGCAATGAAAATAAAATGTGATATGGACAATGTTGCCTGTGTATGTTAAATGCAACCATGTAAATGTAAGACAGCTGAAAGAGAGCCATGTTAGCAGATCTAGCACACTTCTGTGTAGACTAACTGATGACAGCTAAAAGGAGCTGTGTTAGCAGATTTAGCACGTTTCTACGTAGACTAACTGATGATGGCTAAAGACCAGCTGTAGTACGAAGTAATGAAATGAAATGTTATGTAATGAAATGACGATGAAATGATAATGAAATGAAATGACAAATGTAAATGATGTAAATAGGAAAGAGCCACTTAAAGTGAAACGAAATGCAAAGTTAAGTTATGAACAGGAATGAATGTGCATGAATGTATAATGACAGAAAAGAATGATGTATTATGATAATAGAAGTATGTATGTACGTAGAACATGTTACGATTGGGCGAGGCGTACCTTTCGCCTGAGGGCTTACTGAGTAAGGTGAGTGCTCTGGTATGCTTAAATTATGACCTTTGGGTTGCTAAATGTATAAGAGCAGAAGGGTGCTATTTGTATGGGCGGGTAGAATTCCCAATTCTTAGGGCCTTTGCCGGTAAACTATTGTTGAATGCGTGAGTACGAGATCAATCTAACACTTGAGGGCTTACTGAGTAAGGTGAGTGCTCTGGTATGCTTAAATTATGACCTTCGGGTTGCTAAATGTATCAGAGCAGAAGGGTGCTACTTGTATGGGCGGATAATCACCCCTATCCTCGAGTAATCTCGTGGGTTAAACATTTGCATGTGTTTGTTTAGGACCAGAAAATGACTTTCAGTATTATGTTAATGATTTGCAAATATTATAAAATGATATGTATAATCTCATGATGGCCACACGCTGAGTTTAATATATTGTTTCTTCCCTTACTGAGATGTGTCTCACCCGAATATGAATTCATTTTTTTCAGGATTTCTCAGGATCGAGCTTTGAGAGCTCTAGATTTTATAACATTTTTGAAAGATATAAGAAAAATGGTATATCTTTATGTTAATTTTAATATGTATATTTTATGTTTTATGTCTTTATGTTTTAAGTTAGTTATGAAAGGATAGTTGTGAAACATACTGGTATTAGTGGATAATGTTTTGGAGACATGTATATAATTGAATACT
Organism: Malania oleifera; assembly: GCF_029873635.1. Classification (NCBI taxonomy): domain Eukaryota; kingdom Viridiplantae; phylum Streptophyta; class Magnoliopsida; order Santalales; family Ximeniaceae; genus Malania; species Malania oleifera. Next base: position 4,184,942 of record NC_080421.1, on the reverse strand, counting down.
GGTGGATGATTAATTTATTAAGGTTGGTAGTTAGAATTAGTAAACTCTGGTATTATGTTATATGGAGATTATGATCATGTTTTCCGCTGCGTAGGTTATGTTAATTATGGACTATCAGGTATAATGCGCCGAACCTGGGATTAGGGGTTCCGAGGGGTTACATTAGCTGTGAGTACATACCAAAGTATAGGATGTTGGATGTGGGTAAAGTTGGTTGAGGATTGTTTTGTTGCTAGACCGGGACTTGTCGGTGGTATTCCGTGTTTTTCCTGGAATGACGATTTCAATAAAAGTAGGGCAGACCATTGATGACTTTCGTGTCGGTGTGATAGGACAGACCTGGACTTGGAAGGGAGTAGTTGACATGATTAGTGCTAGATAATTGTGTTAATGGTACATGTTGTAGGAGTCTTGATAGAAGTTTACTGTGTTGCAGCATGGAGCCCAAGGACAACGTCCTGGGAAGTGGCTCCGAGGAGACTGCGAGTGATGAGTCTCCTTCTTTGCCTCGAGGATTGACGAGGCAGGTTTTGCAGGAGATCAGACGGAGTCTCGGGAGACGCGAATACTCTCCTACTGATGCGGAGTGCACCATTGAGAGATTCACATGCATGCATCCTCTGACGTTCTTTGGAGGACTTGACCCAACGATAGCAGAGGACTGAGTGGAGAAGACCGAGAGGATCTTGGAGGTCCTGCACTGCTCGGATAAGTAGCGAGTCCTCTATACTACCTTCTGGCTATCTGGGGAGGCGGGTCGATGGTGGACTGTAGTGAGTCTGCTGTAGAAGTAGAGAGCCAATCCAGTGGAGATGAAGTGGAGCCATTTTAAGGAGGTGTTCTTCGAAAGATACTTCCCGGCGGCTGTACATGATGCTAAGGCAGATGAATTGTAACGACCCAAAAAATATTCATATTCAAATATTAAAGAGAGAGGAAAATAGATACAGAAACAAAAGGAGGTCGTAGACTTTGTTGACGACATTGCATTTTGGAGAATAAAATAAATTCAAGAAATTTCAAGGACAGGGCTTCGTCGACGAGAAAATGCCGAGAGGGGTTCTGAGGCAGCCTGAATTTCGTCGACGAATACAGGGCCTCGTCGACGAAATTTGTGAAGGACTCGTCGACGAAATCCCCTATTCTATAAATAGTTGAAATCTGGGATTTTTATCATTTTCCTCCGAGCTCTCTCTCTCTCCTCTCTCTCTCTCTCTCTCTATGACTCTCTCTCCCTTCTCTCTTCATTTTCGGCCCCACCAGTCGCCAGATCAATGATTTGAGGCTACCACGACGCTCCTGGTGGAATTCCCTATAAGTTTGCCCAAGTGGATTGCCGAGAAAACGAAGTTGGATTTCATCCCAAATTCTGGGTAAGGTCTTTTATTGAGTTTTTGACTTCCTGACAGTTATAGAAAATAATGTAGACTAGGAAATACTAATGTTTTGTCTTGGGGGATTGCGTTTTCAGGATATCGGGTTAGGAATCCTGCGGGTATACAGCCAGATTTTTATAGGGACTTTTCAAAGTTAAGGTAAGGGAAATATGCTATGCTAAGAGTTTTTATAGAATTAATAGAGATTTTATAAACATATTTTCATGCTAGTTTATTATACAGCTTTTATAGGAAATGAGCATAAATGTTTGTGTGGTCTAAGTAGACTTTCATGTAAAGAATGAATTTATACAGTTGTTACGAAACATCATACTATACTAGATACAAAGATATAGATAGTATATATATTTGATATAATTTTTCAGCATATGAGATTATACAGATATAGATTTATATTCACAAAGAAATGTATATGCATATACAGATTCTATATGGATGGCTTCACGAAACAGTTATATACATATATCCATATACATGTATACAGATGCACAGATCAGTATTTTATATTACAGTTTATTACAGAACAATATATATATATATATATATATATATAAATAGACAGTGTTATAACATGCCATGTTTTTCCTATTACCATAACATACAGAACACAGACAGAGTATATATACAGAATACACAGATAGATATACAGAGGTAGCATCAAGATGCTACAGATACAGTGTTTACAGTACAGAAAGACAGAGTTATGGTAATTTTGGAAACACGATGAAAACAGTAAAAGAGTATATCTATGTATATATGTATATAGTGTCAGATCCCTGAGGAAAGTTACACAGACATATACAGATTACAGAGCACGGTACCGTTGCTAGATACAGATAGAGTGCAACCACATAGCTCAGATAGTATGTGGGTACCATCAGCCGTGCTCAGAGAGTATGCAGCTCCCCAGTACACTGGGTTGAGGGGGTCGGTTTGACGAGGTAGTAGCTAGTCCCGAGTTTAGGAGAGGATGCAGTTTGGCCGGGCTGAGGTAGTGTAGAGTATGATGACCTATCTGGAGGGCCGACCAGATAGAGTCCTGCCTACGGGCCGCATAACCCTATCATGAGGGGTCAAATCATGACGTACAGAGTCCCAGGGGTAAAGTACATATATTTATATATTTACAGTTTTACAGTATAGTATGATATTATCAGTATGAAAAGTAGAAAAATACGGATGATACAGTGTACTTTAAATTGAGAAGGAAAGATATGTTTGAAAGATATGATTTACAGATTGTTTATTGCATTACAAAACAGTTATTATTTTAAATGCATACTTAACTTAGTTGCCACACACTAGTGACAATATATTTCCACTTACTGAGCGTCGACTCACCCCTTTATTCTAACATTTTTCAGGTGAGCCAGATAGGCGAGCAGATCAGGCTCGCGGATAGAGAGAGTGTTTGGTCACCCTGGTTATAGGGTTAGTTTTTGGCAAAATTGTGTATGTTTTTGGGATAGATGATACTGGAGTGGCATTTTTGTATAGTCTGTATATTCTAAAATCTGGTATTGTACAGTTTATGTATAAATGGTTTCATGATATATGTTTCCGCTGCATAGGAATGTTTACTGTATATATATATAAAAAAAATGATAGAATTTTGAGGTCGTTACAATTTGGTATCAGAGCCTAGGTTGCTAGGTTCTGTAGACTCTAGAGTGTAGCGAGAAACAATACCAGAATATAGGGAAGAGATTTGAGGTTTTGACCTGTGATTTGGATACAGGATTTCGTGATTGTTTATTGTCTTTCCTGGGGTGACGATTCCAAGAAAATCATAGTAAATTGTCGACGAGTCACGTGTTTAGGTTGCAGGAGTGGATTTTGGGATTATGAACAGGAATGATAGTTAATAGAGGTTTTGGAGTTTTAGTTGAATAAGTTGAGTCTATAGGAAGATAGAATTTTGAAACGGTGTTTTATGTGTTTGCAGGATGGACCCAGGGGATAATAGTGCTCACGCCAGTGGGAATGATGGAGTAGGTCCTTCTAGCACAGTTGAAGGAGATTCAAATGTTGTGCTACGCAATGTAGCTCAGCAAGTTATGGCTGAGATAGCGCGGAGCTCTAGAGAGCAGGGAGGTCCATCCTCAGCTCAGGGATGTACCATAGAGAAATTCATGAAGATGAATCCGCCGTCTTTCTTTGGAGCGACTGATCCTGCAATTGTAGAGAACTTGGTGCAGGAGATAGAGAAGATCCTGACAGTATTTCACTGCACTGACGAGCAGAGAGTTATGTACTCTACATATAGATTGGCAGGGGAGGCTGAGAGGTGGTGGACAGCCACCAGGTTGTTGGAGGAGCAGAGAGCTATACCAGTGCAGATGACTTGGGCCCGATTCAAGGATATGTTCTTCGACAGATACTATCCTGTCTCAGTGAGAGACGCTCGAGTATAGGAGTTCCTGAGTCTGTCTTAGGGGTCGATGACTATCCCACAGTATGCGGCGAGATTTATTGAGCTATCTCGCTTCTGCCCTTATATTGTTCCAGATGAAGCAAAGAAGGCCAGAATGTTTGAGAGAAACTTAAGGCGGGATATTTACAAGCAGGTGACGGTACTGAGGATCCCGGATTTCTCAGAGTTGGTTGACAGGGCCAATATTGCGGAGGAGAGTCTATTTGGAGAGACGGAGGCACATAGTCAGAAGAAGAGGGTTGCGCCCTCGAGTTATCAGGCGGGTCCCAGCTGAGGTCCTTGGAGAGGAGGTAGATTTGGGGGAGGCCAGAGACAAATGGTAGAGCACAGGGGATCCCAGAGCAGTTAGCCTCCCGCCCCTTGTGCCAGGTGTGGTCGAAGACACCCGGGTGAATGTCAATTTGGGGAGAATGTTTGCTATCGTTGTGGGAGACCCGGTCACATGGCATGAGCATTTCCATCCTCAGCGGCTACAGGATCAACTCCACCTGAGAACACCGGAAGATTCATCTTCGTAAATTTATCTATAGTGCACCCATGGCCTGCAGATGGACCACTCTGCTCCCTCGAGCTTCTAGAAATCTCAGCCATAACCTGCTGAGCCACACTACGTAATATCGCATCAAAGTCGGTCCCAGCTGCACCTGATGGTCCTGCTCCATCACTGCCACTCGCATGGGCACTATTTCCTTCTAGATCCATCCTGGAAAATAGCAGTTGCAATTCAGTAATCCTATCCTCATAATTTACCCACCTATCCTCACCACTTATCTCAACATCTCTAACTTATTGCTAATCCCCAGTCCTACATTTTAGGAACACAATCCGACAATAGCTTACTATGGTTTTCCTGAAATCATCACCCTAGGAAAAACACAGAAACTACCACGGAAGTCCTGCCTCTAGACTATAGAACAAAACCTCAAATCCTTTCCTAAACTCTGGTATTGTTCCTGCTGCACTCTGAAGTCTACAGAACCTAGCAACCTAGGCTCTGATACCAAGTTGTCACGACCTGCACATTTTTACACATTTTTTTTTTATATCAAGTAACATCAAACCAAAACCACACATCACACATACCAATTCAGCAGGTCACAATCCACCTAGACCCGTGGGTACCAGGGATATATCAGAACATACAGTAGAAGCCTAAGCAGCAGAAAACATACAATAATGTGCATCTCAATACCATATATTACAATATATCAGAGTTGCTATAATCCACAATATTTCCATATATACATCCCAAAATAAATCTAGGGACATTTCCCACCAGATTTAACTATCCCTACAAAAAGAGACTTACCCTTCAAAAAGGGCAAATATACAGTACTATATCAGCGGGGCTTTTCTCGCTCCCCTATCTAGGGCTCCTGAAAAGTTAATAAGATTTAGGGGTGAGACACCTCTCAGTAAGGGAAATAAACTAATACTAGTATGTGGCAACATGAGTATCCTATGTTCTACATATACCATACATATCATATTCAGTACTGTTTATCAAATCTAGGAAAACATATGCATATCAAAACATGGTAGAACATACTGCATTTTCATAAACATTTCTCATCTTATATCATAATAATAATAACATAAAAACAATCCTGGTAGGTTAGTTGGCTGTTGTCATGTATTACCCCAACATGACTGGGTTGTGTGGCTCGAAGGCGGGACCTGACAATGGTTGGCCAACCACTGCCAAGTCAAATAGTAGTCTGTAGGTCCGATGGGTCTACCCAGGCTGGTCCATACACCAGGGGCGATAACAGCACACTTCTTGAAAATAACCACATCGACCATCCAATCTCACACCACTCCGTACAGCGGCGTTAACATAGATATCATGATCACGAGGACCATGGACACATAGCAACGGTACCGTGCAAGTGTTAGCCTAGACCAAGCCAACCAGGTTCTGATATCATATACATATACTAAAATCGTGATACATGGATAACTCATATCATTAATTATCAAATCATTCATATCATTTTTCACATATACATATATCATGAAAATCATCGGCCCGTACGCCGGTATTTCACATTTTATCATAGCTTGGTCCGTACGCCGACAAATCACATAGCACAGCCCGTACACCGGCAAATCACATAGCACAGCCCGTACGCTGGCAAATCACATAGCTCGGCCCGTACGCTGGCAAATCACATAACACAACCCGTACGCTAGCAAATCTCATCCACATAGCACGGCCCGTACGCCAGCAAACATATCCACATAGCATGGTCCATATGCCGGCAGACATATCCACATAGCACGGCCCGTACGCCGGCAAATCACATATATCTCGGCCCGTACGCCGGTTTTCCATCATAGAAATCCATATCATCCCCATTCCCAGAAAACAGTATTTCACAACATTTTTATACTCATGCCACACTGAACAAATTTTCCACGTATTCAACATATCATCATTTAAATAGTATTTTTCAAATATAAATCACATATATAAATATATTTATTTTTCCTGAAACCAGATGCTAAATATATATACATGCATTTTCTCAAAACAAAACTAGCTTAGTTTATCCCCTTACCTGATTCCTGAAAAGCCCCTAAGAAAATCTTCCCCGTACCCACAAGGTTCGCAACTCAACACCCTGAAAATGAAAACTCGCAGAATTAAAGTTTAGTATTTTCGTACGTACAACATTTTCTATAACTACCATTAAGTCAAATTCGGCTTAAAAAGCCTTACCTTAACTTAAGGATGATTCCCAACGTTCCCAATTAACACCCCTGGAAATGAAAATTTTCAGTATTAAAGTTCAGTATTTTTACGCGTATATTACTTTTTTCAACTGTCAAAAATCCAAATATTGTGTATAAAGCCTTATCTTGGATTTGGGATGAAATCCAACTTCGTTTCCCTGATGATCCGCTCCGGCAGACTTGTAGAAAACTTCGCCAAGAGCGTCGTGGTGGCTTCGGTTTGTCGATCTGGCGTAAAACTGGCCCGAAATCGAAGAGAGAGAGAGAGGGAGAGAGTCGTAGGAGAGAGAGAGAGCACTTCCAAAAAAAATATCTAAGCAAGCTTCTTGAAGAAGCTTGCTCACCATTATGTGTGTGTATGTATATATATATTAATATCATACTAAACATTAATTAAAGTAAAGCTTCTTGAAGAAGCTTTCACACTTTATATATATATATATACCTTTAACCTATATATTAAATGTATATCATAATAACTTACTTATATATATATATATATATACATGTTTCAATATATATATATATATATATATATATATATTTTCTTTATCATACTATTCATTTTACTTGTTAATTTAATTATTTTATTTAATTTAATTATTTTATTATTATTTTTTAAAATTTTATTTTTCCCGGTTACTACAGTTTAGGCCTGTCCTGTCACCCTGACACGAATCCATCAATGGTTTGCCGTGATCTTTCTAAAATCATCATTCTAGGAAGGACACAAAACACCGCCAATGAGTCCCTGTCTAGCAACAACACAATCCTCGACCTACTCTACCCTTTTCCTACATCCTATACTCTAGTATGTACACATCAATATACCTAAACAAGTCTACAAGACCTAACAACTTGGTTAGCTCTGATACCAAGTTGTCACGCCCCGAACCCGCAGATGGGTCCTAGGTGTGAATATGGTAACCTAACATGTCTCTGTATCAATTCAACCATACATGATACAATACAATAAGAGGGTCCAACCCCATAGGGTACATGGATGCCCTATACACATACACATATACATCCATACTCATCAGTTACGCAGCGGAAAATGCTTCATCTATCTATATAACATACCATACCAGAGTCTGTACAAAGCTAGGATACACGACCCATACAATACTAAGGTATACAATCCCATAAATACCGTATATACTCCGGGTGTCTACAAAAACCATCACAACAATCTGGTTACAAAATCTCGTACCTAATCAGGCACTAACAACAGCTAACGACACCCCCGCTTCCGATTGCTAGGATGCTAATTATGGCTACCTGATGGACTTGAAAACATTGTACGTACATTCGGGGTGAGACACCTCTTAGTAAGGAAGAAAGCAAGTTATATCAGTATGTGACATACCAGTGTTATTTTATGTAAAACATAACACTATACAATACGATACAGTTCGAAAACATTTTCATACAATACAGTTCTAGTATTTTCACAAATCCATTCCAGTACTTACAATACCCAAACATACGGTCAGTGTCGTCACACTAATACACAACTACGCTATGAAACCTGAAACTTCATAGCGATTACATTGCCAATACGATGTAGCTCACACTAGTACGCAACTACTCCATGAACCCGAAGCTTCACAGTGATTACATTGCCAACGCAACTACTCCATGAAACCTGAAACTTCACAGTGATTACATTGCCAATATAGTGTAGCTCACACCCCTCGGTGACCAGCCGGGATACGTAGTAATATTTCACACCCTCGGATATAGAGTCGAACACTCTCGTCCATGATTTTCACACCGGTACATGGCGTAGCGTACGGTAATTAACCGCCACATAACTGTTTTGGCGTACGGTAATTAGCCGCCACTAGCCAATTTCACAAAACCTGGAATCATTTTGGAGTTCACACTCCTATACATATCAACGTACGGTAATTAGCAGCCACATAGCTGTTTTACAAAATACCTGGAACAATTACATACATCCATACATTCCACACTTATTTGGTTTACGGCAAATCATATCGTTTTCCAAAACAAGTATACAGTTTATACAAATATGGATAAAATTCATCTCAACAATACAGTTTAAACAAAACAAACGGTTTTCCAAACAAAGTAGAGATGATACCCGAAATCTCCAAATTTTCCCGAAAACTGTAACCCAAAAATCCCGTATTTTACTCGATAGATTTCCCCAAATAAGTTACCAAAACATACATACGATTGTAGCCTACAAGCTTACCGATCCCGATTTCAAAAAGTAACTGATATAAACTGAATCCCCTTACCTTAACCCGAATTCCAACTACAAACTCTATGGTCCCCAAAACTATGAACCGAGACTCCAAAACCTACAAATCACAGTACGATACATGCTTACAATCCTTATTACTATACATATTCTGAAACAGAAATGAAAACCGAACCTTACCTCAATTTTGGCCCGAAACCCAAAACTGCTTGAAACGAGATTTCAATCTGCTATAAACGTAGAGAATCATTCCCTGATCCTCGTAGTAATGTCTGATTTACGAATCAGGTGACAAATGACGAAGAAATCAAGAGAGAGAGAGAGAGAGCTTTGAGTTCTAGAGAGAGAGGGAGAGGATGTTTAAGATTACTTAGCTCCAAAGCAACCCATTTGGATATTTATAGTCTTTTGACTCGGGTGGATTCATCGACGAATTGGCGTCCTCGTTGACGAGTCCGCCATTACCTTCATCAATGAGACGGTGGCCTCGTCAACGAACCAGATATTTCCAATTTTTCTGAACTTCTCGGCATTCCCTCGTCGACGAGCCTCTAAACTTCGTCGCCGAGGAGCCTTTAGCCTTCGTCGACGAATGATGGCCTCGTCGACGAAGTCCGTACAATTACCTTTTTATCCCTCTCTTTCATAATTTAATCCATTTATCACGGGTCGGGTTCTTACAGAGCACCACCATCTCCAACCACCCAGCCGTGGCTCACCAACCACAGCACCAGAGTTCTGTTGCTGATCCCCCTAACAGAAGTGCTGAGCTAAAAACTCCATCGCTGGCCGCCACCTTCAGTGACATAGATAAGCGAAGGGAACCTTGTCGAAGTTGATGTTTAGGTTTGGTTTCACAACCTCCTCTTCTCCTCCCTTGTTTTGCATTTAGATCCATTTTTTTGTTTGAGCTTTTGGGAGTTTCTTTCCAAACCGAGGTTTGCTTCTTGTTTACTGTCTTTGCGATTTTGTTTGATGTCTCTTTGGTTTAACCCGGAACAGTTCAAATTCCATATTTATATTTTGAAGGAGCTCACCCTCACGCGCTGTTCATCTTCCCTTTTGGTCTGAACTCTTATTTTTCTGGGTCTCATCTGGCATTCCATTGCACAAGCTGTGATAGTCCCTCTACTCTCATTTTCTCTCGGTATCGCCTTCATCTTTGTTCGTTCTCCAACATCTCAGAATCTCTGAAGTCGTCTTTCTGCTTCCTCATCGCTACCTGGTCTCCTGTCACCACAACCAGTATACCAGCTTCCATCCCAGACCACTATCTCTCTCTCACGAGCCCTCAACCTCCATACCAAATCTTCGAAGCTTCATGGGTTCACCACCTTCACAACTCCCTCACTTCACTGCTTCTCTCCCATGGCTACGAGCACCCTCATACTCCATCGTTGATCCAGCCACATGTGACTTCGAGCACATCACGCACCAGCCCCGACCACCTCTCTCTAGCCTCCTCACTATCACACAGCAACCCCGTCAACATCACCCATCCTCCCATCTCACTCCCCAGATCCATCTCTTCGAAACCTTGACGCTCTCCGGCAACACATTGATCCATCATCACTCACTACCAGCTTCACGAACACCTTACCCACGTCTCAGCAACCACCTCCGTTCACTCTTCTACATCAACATTCATTTCTCTTCTTTACTTCGCAAACCCCAATTTCCACCTCGTAACTTCTCCATCTTTCATAATCCTCTCTCTATTCCTCTGGTAACCTACTGTCACGGTCACCCAAACTCCATGGCAAAGCTCTCCAAATAGCAGGTTAGCATTCTCTTGTCTGCATGACCACATTCGCATCACAGCAGCACCGCAGTAGCAACCTTGCTCTCTCTCTCTCTTGTCCTCCAAGCAGCAGTCAAAAACACCAAACACAGTGTGTATGGATCCTATGTAGCAGCCAACACTTGCTCCTCAGCAGCAATCTCACCAACAGATTTCTATTCTTGTTCTTCTTCCACATTCACATCCTGCTCTCGCTCCACCAAATATTGCTCTACCACTCCCCTCCCAACAGAATCATCCACCTGCAATTCAGCTTCCAAACCAATTCCCCCAGAAGCAGATTGTGTCTGCACCTTAGCGAGAGCCCTACTACACTCACACACTCGCATACACACCAAGCGTACACAGAAAACACACCGCTTCACTCATTAAAATATACACAGTAAAATACACTGATGCATGCTGCGCACACACATATTAAGAGACACTCCAACGTGCATGGCTAATGAAACTCATACTGTCACACACTGTAGATAATTTATTCTGTCTTACTAAGATGTGTTTCACCCAAATTTCTAAATATTTCAGGAAATCAAGATAGACCTGGTGATAGAGCTCTAAGATAGAGGGAAACCGATACCTTGAGTAAACAGGGTGAGTGTTATAAGCTAGGGATGAAGGATTGCCCTAGTATATTTTGTGTTACTTTTGGGAATGTATTAGATATATATTTATGGATGAATTAGTACTCTGGTATGTGTATTCGCTGTGGTATGTATAAATATAAAATGACTTCCGCTGTTAGGTTTGTGAATATGATAATGATTGTGTACCCGGTACCCTCTTCGGTCGGGTTATATATAGATAGTATCAGGGGTGTTGACGTGACCAATATATGATTTATGTTTTATATGGAAAAAAATGGCATGAAAAATCGGGGCATCACACCTTGTCCGTGGCTGAGTTGTTTGGGGCAAGTCTACTTGCTCATAGTTTGCACGTGCCTAACCTACTTGGGACAGGTTGGCTCATCCACGTGCCTCTCATGTGTCTGTTTTGGTGGAATCAACTCCTTTTTCGTTTATGAGAGAGCTATATTCCTAACAAAAACTACAATCCTTAGCCACAAAAACAAAAACACCTTTAAAAAATGGTCAAAAGGCCTAACACTGCTCAAGGTTTGACAAAAAAAATACAAACCTCTTTTGTAGTGTCAAAATTTTCATAAACCTCCCTAAAAATTTGGCAAAAAATAGACTTTTCCTAAAATTACAAAAAAAAAAAATTTGGACTCCCTCTTAACTTTTAGAACATTTATATCCTTTTTCTAACTTTTTTTTTCCAAATATCAAACAAAATTCTTTGTTTTTTATTTGTTTTTATTTTTTTTTGTCAAATCTAAAGAAATAATTAGTAAGATTTTTGAATTTAAAAATATGCACCTTCTTATCAAATTTCTAGAAAGGTAAATATATTTTATTATTCATATTTATAATAAAAAAATAGAATCCTCATTTATACTCTGAAAAATAACACAAGCACTCTACATTTAATTCACATATTAAATAAACATTTTATCTTTTAATTCTTATTTTATGATAAAAAACACCAAAAAACAAAATTACCATTTCATGTGAAAAAAAAGAGATAAAATTATAATTTTTATATATAAAGACATTTTCTGATAAAATATTTAATAATTTCTCAAATTTATGTGAACTGATTTTTAATTATTTATTTATTTTTACAATTAAGGGGTGATGAGTATGGGAAGCTAAGGAGTCAGTTGGCGATTGGGGCCCGCCGCCGCAACTGCGCACATGAGAACCTGTCGGGGCGGCTGCCGTCAACTACCACCCCTGATTAAAAGTTGGTGGTGCGTGAGGTACACGCTCGCTCTCTCTCTCTCTCTCTCCCCCTCTGCCCCTCTCTTTCTCTCTTTTTTACAATCCTGCCATTTTCCATTTTTTACTTTTTACAATCTTGTAAACAGCCACTCTCGCTACTTTTTTTTCAATATTTTAAAACAAATTAGTCCGAAGAAGACTAAATCTCATCTTATTTTTCTGATAAAAATTAATTTTTTTCATATTATACTAAATTAATTAATTTTAAAAAGTATTTAAAATCTAATAAAATCTGTCACAGAAAAAGTTATTACCTCAGGTTCTATTGTGTTTTCATTTAATAGAATTCAATCTTTACTTATACTTTACTAGCCATTAAAGTTTTCTTATGTCTCATTTAAAACTTAAAAATATTGGATAAAAGAAGAAAAAATATGAATAAATTATTTTTTTCATGTTTAAATATCAAGGAAATGAGAAAAAATAATAAATAATAGATTCATGAACAAACATTTGATTTTGTACATCATTAATTTAGTAGTATTTGATATGGAGAGAAAATATAATGCAAAATGAATTTTCATCTTAATGATCTACAGTAATAAATTAAAATAAGAAAAAGAAAACTTTAGACCATGTTCAGTAATAGAAAGCAGTTAACTTTTTTATTTTTATTTTTAAAAATATTTAGAAAAATGCTACTCTTTTAATATTTTCTAACTTTATATAATAAATTTTAAAAAAATTAAACTTTTTTCTAGGTTTATATAAAAAAAATAAAAATTAAACCGTCATTCAATTCTTAGAAAAATGAAATAAACTGTAAACCCTCATGACATATGACATAATTGTTTCCTATTAATGCTTCATCGATGATTTGTGTTAAATCTTCTTAACTCGTCCGAGAGTAGCCTATAAGAAATTATAAATATTTTAAAATTTAATCCCTTTAAAAGAAAATTTTTAGACAACAACATAGGGTAAAAGTTTAATTTCTTTTAGTATAAATTATATATATATTATTTTATTTTATTTTATTTTTTAACACTTAATTGTGGCACTCTGTCTACAATTGTCGTCCAACTTGGCAAAATAAATACTCCCAAATCAAAAGTATTTACCCTACCAAACTTTTTTACCTTTGCAAAAATTTCTAGCTTCTAATTGATGACTTTAGTCTATATGTTACTTTGGAAAGTAGCTTGAGAAGGAAAATGAAGGATCCCACAAATTAGGGGAAATGGTTCTTTCCTTTACGGACACATGCCCCAATTGCCTCCATCAAGGGATTCATTTGTTTGGGAAGTAGGTTGGTCCCCATCTAACCCTAAATAGAATTGAGTAGTTAGATTTTTTAAAAAAAATTTATTATAATTTTTGTCCAAATATATAATATTTGCATGCAATGTACGTGTTCATTTTTATCTATTTTATTTTTAAATTTGTGAGAACATAAGTGGAAGATAAATTATGAGCAAAATACCCTTTTTTCTCAATTTAGACAATAATATTATGTTACAATTGTTGAGAGTACTGATAAAACTACCGCCTTGTCTGGAGTTATTTTATCTTTAGATTTTCTCTTAATATTGCACAACTTTTGTGCAATTATATTTATGCTAAGTTATTAAGTGGGCAGGTTTTATGATGCGTGTCTAAGGTCCAAAGGCAAGGCTTGATGCTCTTCGGAGGAGGGATGGGCTGATATCTTCTACGCTAGCTAAATGAAGTGCCCTTAGCTCTTGAAGGAGTAGCTCTTATATCTTTGTGGAGAGTTTCCTTAGTGATGCTCACCATCACTTCAAGTGACAACGTGCACAAAGAATTAAAAGAGTGTTGATCAAGACTACTATGTATTTTGTATCTAGAGTGAGGGTTCAAACTAAGCAACATTCCTAAGCTAACTAAGTTGTCTCAATACTGCAGCCTCTCAAGTTGGATTCCTCTTAACTTCACATAAATTTTGTACAGTTACATTTACGCTTGAGTCAATAGTTGGGCAAGTCTTGTGGCCTAAAAGCAAGACTTGGTTCTCTTGGTTGGAGTAATGGGTCACAATTCTCTATGTGATTGAATGAAGTGCCCTTAGGCCTTAAAAGGAGCCGCTCTTATCTTCTTGCATAGAGTTTTCTTTGGGATGCTGCCACTACAAGCAACAAGGTGCACAAAAGCTTAAAAGAGGCGCTGATTAAGGCTCGTATGTACTCTACACCTAGAGTGCGAGTTTGGACTAAGCAACCTTCCTAACTAATTAAGTTGTCTTGGTCCCTAGAACTAATTAGTAGAATTTTTCGGCTATTCATTGTTTCCATTGAGTAGCCCGTAAACCCCTTAGATTGCTCAATAGTACCTAAACTATATGATATTTCCCACCAAGCTAAAATGTGCTCTTTGCATTGCTCAAATTAAGCTTTTCCCGATCCCCCAACATATACAACGCTTTTCTATTTATTTTTATATATATCTCATCCAAAATTTAACAACTACACTTATAAAATCGTATTGTTACTTTTTCATCCCCAAAAAAAGGACAAAGGAGTGGCTCAGGGGCTTTTTTGTCAATAAGTGAAAGTGAAGTTCAGAAAGCAACTGGTAGGGGGCCCACTGCATGTGTCATGTGATGTTGGTGGGAGTTGGAAGTGTTGAAGAAGTACTATTAATTAATATATATAATTTATATATTGAGGAGTGGAGCAACAATAATTATCCAATTGATAGGGACTGGAGAGATGCAAATATTCAATATTTATTTTTACAGATCCCTGAGCATTAAATTTTCTTGGGGGAGTGAGGGACGTAGGTGGAAAAGAAGAAAGACTTGGGGGGTTGAACCACAAAGTAGAATTGACCAATGAGGGGTGGAACAATAATTACTCTAACCAACCCCAGGGTGTGGTTCAGGTGGTGCGGGTTGCGGAAGTACCTATCACGAGATCAGGTGTGCGAACTCTCCCGGGTTCGTTTCCGTTCCTGAATTCCTAAAATTTACCTTCCTTTAGAGTTGTGGGATCGGCTTCAAGGGGCGCGGGATTAGTCACGTGGATCGTAAAACGGACACGTGAAAATTCGGTGCGTAATCTAATAAATAAATAATTACTCCAACCAATAATTAATTGGCACAGCAGGGATGCCCACGCACAGGCCCTGAGGAGCAATTTAGTTTGTTGGGAGGGGGGAGAGGGAAAAAACCAAAAAGACCTTTGGAAGCTTCTAAGGACTCTACCTAACACATTTGAAAAAAGAGGAAAAGGGGGAGGGTGAAATTGAATTGTGGAAAAAGTTGGGATCTTTTCAGAATGGGAAGGGGCCATGGTTGATGTATGTTCATCAGATGCTGTCGTTTCTATTAAGCTAAGAAGCAACTGTTGCTCCCATCAAATGTGTCCTTTTTGCTCCTCATCTCAATTCCCATTTGCCTTGGATTATATTGCTTTTCTCTCTTTTCATGCTTTAGGGTTCATTCATTTCCTTTTTTGGATCTCTCCTTTACCCTTCTCATCCATCTTTCATCTTAATTCCCCATCATTTCAGTTTATCACCCAATTGATTTAGGTAAAATATCTTATTTTGTATCGTGGAGATCACCGTTATTGTAACACCCCGACCCCGAGGGGCCTGGGATATTAACTCTTTACTACTGATTTACAGCGGAAGCAAATAAACTCGACTTTTATTCAAACCAGAGCGCTAATTATTCATGTTACAATCACTTATTTCAAATGAAGAAAATTACACAAACGTAAATATCTGAAATCATACTAATGTTTCTAAATAAATCTTTATTTTTCTAATCCCCACCCGCATGCTTGCTAAGCCTGATTTCCGACATGTCCTTCAGAGTTATCTGAAATAAAATATGATTGGGGTGAGACGACGCTCAGTAAGTAAATAAGATTATTATTAGTGTGTGGCCAAAATGAGCTTTTAAAGAATTTCGTAAAACAATATTTAATACTATAACTTCAAGACTGCTTTTAGAATAAACATAAATTTACAAATTCCTGCATAAAACTTTTGTCATCAATTTCAACAGTAAATTTTTATATTCATATACTATAACTGTTAAATTAAACTTTTAACTTTAAAACTGTAAAAATATTTAATGATAAACATACATATACTTTTCCTTATACGTTTTCCTTAGATCGTCATTTAAGCACCAAAATGATCCTTTTCACGTAAACTTACACTTTTCCTTCAAATCATTAGTAACTTTGTACACGTAATTAAATATGTATAAACATATATTATAAAAATCACCCTTAGGCCTGTTTGCCGTAAGTCATGTTTACCCCCATGACTGGGTTGTGCGGTCCGAAGACTGGACTTAGCTGGCTGGCCGACCAAACTAAATCAACGTACGTAAACTTTAAGTGAGATTTTCCTTATTAAGTCCTGGACTTAAACCAGGTGTGCACTCAGGAGAAATCCACTAACATAAATAACCACTCTGTAAACAGTGTGGGTGCACTCTGATCCGTATAAACTTTAAGCTGCGGTACCGAGCATCTGTAACTTTGAACTTTCGTTGCCATAAGGGGTTTGAAAATCATCTTATTATAATTTATGCAATTTAAAATAATATCGTGAAAATCTCATCTTTACTCATATTTACATAAAAAAAAATGTAACGTAGAAATAAACTCATGCCACACAATTTTTGTGTTAAAAATATATATAATTTTATTTTTGAATAGAAAGAAATGCTGAAAATTTACCCGAGGGGATTGGAACATTTCTTAACCCAAAAATAGATGCAAGTATATTAAAGATAGAACTGGTATAATTAAATATGCGTAAAAATAAACTCATGGAAATTTTGTGGAACTAAGTAACATAATTAAAATTTACGTACAAAATAAGCTCGGGTATGAATTTAAAATAAAAAGAAACTAACATAATCAAAATTTACTTACAAAATAAACTCGGGTATGAATTTTAAATAAAAAAAGAAACTAACATAATCAAAATTTACTTACCTTCTTCTTTTACCGTGTGCTACGAACACAATAACTATCTTTAAGATATGAGATCGGAAAGAGTGGGTGAGTGAGAACTTACTCAAAATTCTCACTCCACCACAAATTCTTTCACTCACTAATCTTTCTCTTCTTTAGAAAATTGTTGTGAAAAATGAAGGTTGAGAGCTCCCTATTTATAGGAAAATTTTGGGGAAGAAATAGAATTTATAAAAGTGTGGGGAGATGGGTGAAATTATAATTTTTTTAAAATTAAAGAATGGGCAAGGGATGGGCAAGGTATGGGTTGAGTATGGGATGGGGATGGAGGCCATGTGGGAGTGCTTGCCACCATTCCCACTAAATAAATTTTTAATTAACTACTTACCTAATTAATTAATCAATTAGTTAATTAATTATTTTATTATTTTATTATTTTTCTTAATCATTATTGTCATTATTATTATCATTGTTATTACTTATAAACTATTTTAAGTATTTATTTATTTTATTATTTATTTTTGAACAAGAATTAAATTTAAATTTTAAAAACTCATGTGGGCCCCACATGGTCTTGTGGGCCCTACACAACTTCGAGACCCGAATGGATCCTACGTAACTCGAATAACTCTTATACGATTTTATGCATCCTACATAGCTTTGAGACTTGTGAAAACCTCCATACGGCTTCGGGACTTATGTGGGCCCCACACAGTCTTGTGGGCCCCGCATAGGATACCTATATTATTATTATTTTATCATATATCTCTACAAATTATATCAGTTAAAACATTATTTTATGTACTTATTTACGTATATAAACAGTGTCTTGTGGCTCCGGGACTCATGTGGACCACACATAGTATTGTGGGCCCCACATATGATACCTATATTATTATTATCTTATTATGTATTTCGACAAATTATGTTTGTCAAAACACTATTTTATGTATATATACTTATTTACGTGTACAAATAGTGTCTATCCTGTTTATCCTATGAAATTCCATTTTGACCAGGCCGACCTCCAGGGAGCGACTGAGCCGCAATGGTCTCTGAGCACTCGCTAAGACAAGGTCTTTCTTAGGCATCAAATATGGAATCAAGGATCCTACAGAAAAATACTTATATATTGATATTAACTAAATGACCATTTTTATTATTTTATTATTATTGTACTTTAATCATATATATATATATATATATATATATATATATTTTTTTTTGGGTCATCACAGTTATCATTATCGTTTTTGTTGTCGTAAGTTTTTGATTTATTAACAAACACTAACGCTTTTGAAAGTTTCAACTGTTGCTATCTGATATGTGTTAAATACAGACACTTAATAATTTTCGATGCATATCTAACATACATCGAAAAGGAATTGATTTCTATTTTTATTTTTGGGCACAGTTCAAACATTTACAGATACAACGTGTATACTTCCAAACACACGTTTTGCACTAAAATACTATTTTTTTTTACCCATTATAATTGTATTAACAAACCCCTCAAAAATATTGAAAAATAGTTGAGAGACTGAGAGTTAAGAGATATGACATCGAAGTGGTTGAATTTTGGAATCCTAGTGCTACTATGCCATCTTATAGAGCATATTCCTCTCGGTCCCTAAAAGCACGCTCGCTCTTTCTAAAGTCATTGCCAGGTTTGCCAATCTCTACAATATGTTTTTATTTTTTAAAATTTATTGATGAACCATGTTGATTGATGGTTGTATGAGTAGAATTTTTTTAATTTGTAATTGATAATTTTGATGATTGGTGCTTATATTTCATTTCGAATCAAATTTAGCATAATATTTGTCTTCTAAAAGGAATAAATCATATCTTTTTTTTTTTTTTTTGAAATTGTACCAAATTAGTATCATACTATATCTATGCCTCGTGCCGACCCGTGCTTCCTAGTTGATTGAAATAGAAACACTTGGCCTTTAGCTTAGGCAAGACATTTGAAGTGAAACTTTCAATCTCTTATAAATATTGACACTCAATTTTTCCTTAAGAAAAAATTAAGTTGCTCAAAGAAACTCTTGGAGTGAAGACAATTTTTTGTATCATCACCACTATTATATTAAGATAACATTTTCTTAGTTTGTTTGTGTTTTTTTTTTTTTTATTACATAAGAACTCCAACCACCAACAAACCCTTTAGACCCTCTAGTGCGAGCACCAAACCTACGGATCAACGTCCTCCGCCCATAGGTCTCGTTGATCAAAATCAAGTCTGGAATACGGATACGGTTTCTGTGCATTAGTTGAACGTTCGGTCAACCCGACTCCCGGAACACATCTTCATGACCATCCACAGTCCCCGTTGACTCACAAAGCAAACTCTTACTATTCACGATTCCCACTACTCACAGAATAAACACTCACTATCCACAGATACCGCTGGCTCTATGTTTAAATGTAATGATAATGATATCTCATGCATTGATTGATTTTCCAAGGTTATGAGCAATATTTAGCAGTAATGTTTTTAACATAGAGAGAGATAAGTGTCTTTGGCACAATAAATACACCTAATGAAATTAGGTATTATTATTATTATTATTATTATTATTACACACATTGATTAGGGCATAAATGGTCAAGCACAGCCGTGATAAATTTTGGACCAACAAGTGAGTGACATAAACATGAATAATGAATTAATGAGGCCGGCAGTCCCATTTTTTAATGGTGGGTTTGACTACTTGACCTTTAATTTGTTCAAATTTCCTTGAGTCATATAAGGAACACACAGTCATTAGTCAAGCAAAATTCTGATCATTGTTTGTAAGAAAAGAAATTGCTAACTAATCATTTAAAATGGGTCGGTCCATGAAGGCATGCACTAGCTTCCTCTCATCATTGGTACAAATTTTATTAATATTCAACCAATATATTTACCAACTTAAAGAGTCCACAACTAACCCAATTGATGGAGTTCGTAATCGATACTTGATTTTAGGGGTGTACAAAAATTACCGAAAACTCGAAAAATCATCAAAAATTAAGTGGTATAAAGTTATAAACAAAAACTATATATGTAACGACCTGCTTAATTAACTGATGTGTGTGTGTGTGTTTTTTTTTTTTTTTTACCATGATATCTAACATGCTCTGATATCATACTGTAGAAAAGCTCAATTATAAAACTTAAGCAGCAAGAAGTAGAAATTGAATAAACATAACCATTATATACAATACAGAATCAATACCACTCAATACTAGAGTACTGCATGTTTTCCCAATATACACATATATCTGAATTCCTCAAAATACCCTCAACTAGTTAGGGTAATACAAAAATCCTCTCAAAACATACTCACTTTACTGACAAGGCACTACAAACGCCCCTCTATTTGCGAGTTTGATCTGCTCACTTACCTGGATCACCTGAAAAATGTTTCAACACTAAGATGAGTCAACGCTCAGTAAGAAGAAATATACTATTACTAGTGTGTGGCAAATGAGTTACTATATATCATGAAATCTATTTTCATATAAACATGAATAACTAAAATGCAAAAGTACAGTGTAAATAATAAAATACACCACCCCTTTCCATGTTGCTTAACATAGCAGTATTATAGGTTATAATTCAAAATACTTCTAGTGTACATAAGTAGAGTCCCTGTTTCTGTAAATCCGTACGTATGTAATAGTAACTGAAACTGTTTCCTGTGGCTATCTGTGTCATGACATGTCCCTCATGACAAAGTTGTGCCGCCCGTAGGCTGGATTTACCCTGACTGGCCAACCAGGAATAAATTACTGAACTCCATCAGTCGACTTGCCCACCTCAACCCATATCTGGATGGGGAGCCTAACCTCTTCAAGGGCCTAGGTGGTCGACTTTACCACGTATTATCTGAATAGGTGGTTGCACTCATAAAATAACATAGTATCTGTAGCAACGGTACCGTACTCTGTAGCTACAAGTCCAACAAGGGTTGATATCATATAATACTTTTCTATACATATCTATTTGATTTACCATGATTCTGAAGTATTCGTAATAACCATGATGCTGCATAACTGTACTGTAATTGATATGTCGTAATACTGAAAACTGAATAATCATAACACTGAAATTGCATACTTATAATACTGATATTCGTGTAATCATGGTACTGAGATCTGTATAATCATTGTACTAAAATCCATAAAATCATGGTACTGAAATTCACATAAACATAATACTGAAATTCATAAAATCATGAAACTAAATTCGTAAAACATATCCCTATATCATATTCATATTCACAAGCCACACCATACTAAATACATAATTTTTGTAATTAAATAAGTTGTATAGTATTTTAAGAAATACCTAGCATAGCATATTTCTCTTACCTGACTACTGGAAAGCCCCTATGGAATATTATCCTAACTCCCGCAGGGCTTCCTACAAAACACCCTGAAAGCAATATATGCCAGAATATAATATCAGTATTTCTCCGCCTACATTATTTTCTATAACTACCATAGGGCCAAAAGGAGACTAAAAGGTCTTACCTTGAATTTGGGATGAATTTCAACTCTGTTTTCCTGACAATCCGCTCCGACAGATTTGTAGAGAACTCCACCAGGAGGGTTGTGGTACCTTCAGATCATCGATCCGGTGACTGGTGGGGCCGGAATCGAAGAGAGAAGGGAGAGGGAGACGTAAAGAGAGAGAGGCGCGGTGAAAATGATAAAAATTTCGGGTTTCCTCTATTTATAGGGTTAGGTTCGTCGACGAGACACGTCACCTCGTCGACGAGCCCTTCATAAAATTTTTCGACGAGACCCTGTATTCATCGACGAAATTCAGAGCAATCTGAACCATCTTTCGGTATTTTCTCGTCGACGAATCCCTGTGTTCGTCAACGAAATTCTTTATACCTTCGTCGACGAAACCCTGTGTTCGTCGACGAAGCCCTAGAAATTTCTGAAATTTTTATTTCCCTCAAAATGTAATGTCGTCGACGAAGTTTACGGTCTCCTTCTGTTTCTGTATCTATTTCTCTTTCTCTCTTATTATTTAAATATTAATATTTTTCGGATCACTACAATATATACTTAAGAAGAAATCTTATCACTCTTTACTACAACTCTATGTTTGAAAAGGTCTCGAATTTCGAATTGTATTGGATTCAGATAAAATAAAATATAAAATTAGATTAAAATTTATCCAAATCTGTTTAAATCCTAATTTAAGGTCCAAAATTCATGCTTCAAAATACCACGTAAAATAATTTTTTTTCTCTTAGTTGTACTATTTTGGATGTATTAAGGGAAAAATATTTATAAGAAATAACTTTTTACATAAGATTTGACACTTGCCAATCACAAAATATTATAATATTGTTTGACCCTATTAAGGTTGCATGTGATATTCACCATTGAGACTTGGATCAAAGTATATCTCTTATTAGCAAGTAAGAAGGAGCATCAGAAGTTCAATTTCAGGTAAATACACTCACAGAGTCAATGGTACTTGTGGATTGTGAGAATTTACTCTGTGAGCTAATGGGAACCGTGGATGGTGAGAGTTCGCTCTATAAACCAGCAGGGACCGTGGATGGTGAGGGTTCTTTGTGAGCCAGTGGGGACCGTGGATGGTAATGGAGATGTATTCTGAGAGTCGGGTTGATCGAACGTCCAACTAATGCACAGAAGTCGTGTCCACATCCGAACTTTATCCTGATCAGCGAGACCTGAAGGCGAAGGACGCTGATCCGTAGGTTTGGTGACGCACCAAGGGTTCCGAAGGACTCATTGGTGGCTGAAGTTCCTATGTAAATTTAAAAAAAAAAAAAAAGTTATCTCTCCCTAGTTGTGACATTTTGTGATTAGTAGAATTTGAAAATTCTATGTGAAAGAGTTGTTGGTCGGAAGTCTTTCTCTAGATTTAGTAATGGGATATACGATAAAAAAATATATACAAATTTTTATTTTCTCTTTTTTTTTATTAGTATTATTAGAACTCAATTACCCGCGGCCTAATATACATTTATGTTCAATTATGTTGTTAAAATTTAGATAAAGGTCTTATGTGCACCTGCATGTCTAGTTTTTTTTTTAAATATTATTTTAATTTCTAAAGTGTCATCTTTTATAAAGAAATTTTTTACAAAAATAAAATAGTCCAAAATTTATACTAATGTGGTGAATAAATACAAAATTATTCTTCCCAAAGTACAAAGTTACCATAATTAAATACTTGTATTCTCTATTGGTGCAAATGACTACCTAAATTACTTTATGCCAAATCCACTAACTTATCAAAATCAAGTTTAAATAATTAATAAGTTTATCTAAACTTACATGTTACGCAAATATTTTCTTTTGCTTCGATCAATATAAAATTTTTAAAAAATGAATTGAAGGGTTATTATTTAATTTTATATAGATTTAAATAAAATTAAAATATGATCATAATATATGAGTCAAATATTTCTAGTAAGAGAAGAACTTGGGTTTGATTTTACACGAGAACTTATCCTTAATTTATTAGGGTAAAAGATATTAATCTCTCTTAAGGTTTAGCAAAAAGATACTAACATTAATCTTCTTTATTAGTTATGTTTAGTTTTATTGTCCCAATTTGGTTGGTTGTTGGTGTTTTTTTTTTTTTTTTTATCTTGTAACCACAGTGCCAAAAGTGAGGGTATATTAATACCTACAGATCAGTGTCCTCCGTCCTCAGGTCTCGCTGATCAAGATAAAGTTCGGATGCGAACACGGTTTCTGTGCATTAGTTGGAAGTTCGGTCAACCCGACTCCCGGGACACATTTTCATTATTATCCATGGTCCTCGCTGGCTCACAGAGTAAACTCTTACCATCAACGGTTCCCGCTGGCTCACAAAGTAAACTCTCACCATCCACAGGTACCGCTGGCTCCGTGAGTGTATCTACCTGAAATTGAACCCCCGATGCTTCTTCTTACTTGTTGATGTCTTTCCACCACGCCATACCGTGGGGGTAAAAAGGGTAACATGTAAAAGGGGTTAACATGCAAAAGGGAAAGGATTAACCAAAGCAAAAATAGCAAAAGTTGAGGGGCTGGAAATGCAAAAAGAGTTAGTTGGGGGATGATCATTAATGTTAGGTTGGTAGAGGATGGTACTACGGACAGTTGTTAGTTTCTTCACACTTTTTATATTAGTTTTTATTTATTTAAAAATCATAATATATTGGAAGAGAAGAGATGGGCTACCCACCTCGCTTTTCTCCTTCCCTTCTCCTCCTCTCACTGCTTATCCAAACACACCCTTCCCATTTCCAATTCTCTTTCTTCTTCCAAACCTACACTAATAAATTTAATAATTACAATAATAATTTATCCCAAGATAAAAAATTAAAAAAAAAAAAATTTCTGGCCTCATAAGGGGGTGAAAATGGTTTTTATTTTTAAAACTCATAAAAATATCGACCTATTTTTTAGTTTTTCAAGATCTATATTAAAAATTTAAAAATTGAAGAATTTGTTAAATTTATTTCTAGATTTTCAATTAATTACAAAATTAAATATTATTTTTAAATTTTTTGAAAATAAATAAGGAATTAGAAATGTAGAAAATAATAAAAGGGTTTTTTTTTAATAAAAATTTAGAAAATTCATTAGTAAGATGACATTTTTGCATATTTGAAAATTTGAATATAGAAAATAAACATATTTTTCTCAAGCGGAAAATGGCAAAAGTTTTTTATTGTTTTCTAATTTTTTATACAAATCTTGTAAAATTTAAAAATGAGTTGAATCTTTTGTTATTCTTCTGAAAATTTAAAAATGATAAAAAAATTTCACGATTAATATAATCTTAAGTTCTTTTTTGGAATTAAAAAGATATTAAGGAAAGGAAAGAAAAAATATAAAAGAATTTTTTTCTATGTTTGGTTAAAGTGAGAAAAGTGAGTAAATTTTGAGAAAAATGAGAAAAAAAATAAAAATATATTATAAATCAATGAGTAAAATGTTAATTTGATGCATAACTAACACTTAATTTTCTTAATTTTAAAAATAATAGAATAAATTTTTATTTTTATTAGTATTTGATATTGAAAGAAAATACTACAAAACTAAATTTTCTGTCTTATTTTTATTTATTATTTTTAATCAAAATTCATCATCCAAACAAACTCTAAAGTTTTGAAATTCATATCAAAAGAGCATTGTTCAAATCTTAAAAGGGAGAAGGATTATATATAAATAAATAAAGATTATTTTCTGACTGCTATTCAATAAAAAAGCCTAATGAGATGAATCATGTAATAATTCTTAAATTAAACTTATCACAAAATCGAGATTTATCATCCTAAATATCTTTAAAAATTACTAATTTATAATAAAATAGATTAAAAAATTATATTATATATGAACAAAAAATAGATTATCTTCTTACTTTCATTTTATAAAAGAATCTAATAAGGCGAATCATATGATAATTCTTAAATTTAACTTGTCACAAAATCAAGATTCGTCATCCTAAATACCTATAAAAAATTATTAATTTATAAAAAATAGATTAAAGGAGTATATATAAAGAAAAAATAGATCATTTTTAGACTCCTATTCTATTAAAGAGTCTAATAAGGTAAATCATGTGATAAGTCTTAAATTTAACTTCTCACAAAGTCGAGATGTGTTACCTTAAATATGTTAAAAAAATATTAATTTACGATCAAATTGTCTTTAAATATTATATATTTAAAAATATATAAAAAAGAGGGGGGTGGGGGGAAAGGAGGAGGGGGGGAAGGCAATGAAAGTCTGAATGACGCATGAATCAGCACAAAAGGGTTTTTATCACAAAGATACCTAAAAGGATAAAGACTGAACCATTATGATAAAATACCCCTTTTGGCATATGAACATGAGGAAAAAAAAAATTAGAAATTTTTTTTTTTAAAAAAACCATGAATAATTTTTTTAGGCACCCAAAAAAAAAATTTCTGCTAAAAAGCTAAATATTTTTTAAAATAAAAAAATCTCTCTCTCTCTCAACCTAAACACTATTATTTTATCAGCCAAAGTACTCTTAACCTTTTTCCTCTTCATGGAAATGCAAACATATCTTCACATGGGTATGAGCCCAAAAAACAAAACAAAGTTCAGAATTCGAATAAGCAGAAAGCATTCATCAGATTTGCTTTTGATGAACAACCTAATGGTCATCTGTACTATATCACTATACTAATATCCATGAATAGTTACACAGATTAGGGACCCAAAAACGAAAAAGAAGAGAAAAGAAAAGAAAAAAACAGAGAGAATATTAGAGAGATTTTTCAACTAATATCAATCTCTTCTTCGCTCAAATTTTCCTCCCCATTTCGTTTAATTAGTTTCTGCTACACAAATTCAAATCCGAACCCATTTCAATTCCCATCTCATTTCATTTCCAAGCTTCGGTAATCCAACATGCTCCCTTTCAATCCCAAGAAATCGTACCCTCCGCCTCTATTCCCGCCGCTGCTGCTGCCGCCATTGCCGCTGCAACAGCACTCCTTGCTGTTCTGCACTCCCAAACTGCAAGCAAAACAGAGCCCTCTCCCTCCCGTCTTCAGTGCCTTCTCCGGGGACCCTCCCTGGTATGGCGGGCTAATTCTCAGCTCCAGGTTTAAATCCGGGCATCGCTCTATGACCGGCCCCGTGACCGCCGGCGCAGTCTTCTCTTCCTCTTTCACGCTCGCGAAAGAGATCGTCGTCACCTCCGGCGACGGCTCGTTGATCGGCCGGTGAGTGGCGGGGTCGATTCCCCTGTTCAGAAGCTTCCTTCTTATGTGGGTGTTCCAGTAATTCTTAATCTCGTTGTCCGTTCTTCCCGGTAGTCTCCCGGCGATCAGAGACCATCTGCGGCGAGATCCATAAATACCCATTTCAATTCAAACTCCCAAAAACCCATTTAACCCCACACAGATTTCAAAATCATTTGATCCAATCAACCCCAAACCCAAACCCAAAAATGAATTTTTCATGTCTAGGAATTGAAGAATTCAACTTACTTGTTGCCGAGGAGGCTGTGCAATTTGATGATTAGCTCGTCTTCCTCTTCCGTAAAGTTCCCGCGCTTGAGGTCCGGGCGTAGGTAGTTGATCCAGCGGAGACGGCAGCTCTTGCCGCAGCGGAGGAGGCCGGCGGCCTTGGGTAGGGACCGCCAGCAGCCCTCGCCGTGGGCGCGGATGTAAGCGATGAGCCGGTCGTCCTCCTCCTTGGTCCACGCGCCCTTGTTGGTGTGAGCCTTCTCGCAGCAAGGAGACCTCCCCATTTACTCCGCCACAATTCCAAAACCACCACAACCCACTCTCCACAGCTAGCTGCTTCGCTAGCTTTTATTGCCACTAGCGATCCTCCTGCTGATGGTGGTTCAACCCAATTCAATTCACATACTCAAAAAATAAAAAACAAAAACAAAAACCAGACAACCAAAGCAAACAAATCTTTTTCCTTAATTATTTTTTCAGAGTTGCTGAAACACCAAGGCCGGCCCTTGTGATGGCTTGAGATTGGGTTTTATAGGCTTTTGACTCTCAGCCCGGAGAGAGAAAGAAAGAGAAGAGAGAGAGAAAGAGAGGGGAGTGACCCTAATTGCTTCTAGATGTGAGTTGGTGAGACAGGTTAGAGGGAGGAGTGGCTGGTGGTGGCCTCCATTTGGTGACATTGGCATCAGTATGTATATAATACAATATATGGTATATTATTGTATTGTGGGTATGTGCTTTTATATAGAAGAAGGGGTTGAAGGAGCACAGAAACCATAGGTGGTTACCTATATAGTTGAGGTATCAAGTGTGGAAAGCAAAGGGGCGTGCACTTGTTTTTGGTTTTGCCTTTTTTCCCTTGTGTGGATTCATGATTTAGTTAAATCTCTATGTATCTTCTATGGCACACCATGTACCTAAATACATGTGAGTTCTTATATTATATGTGTGTGTATTGTGTTGGTGGAACTAACCCTTTAATGGGTTTTTGTTGGGGGAGCTATCTGGCTAGCTACCTAGGTCTCCTCCTACTTTGCTATTGCATTTCTTTATTTAATTCATTATATGGGCATATTGGTTTGGTTGAGATTTGATCTTTGCCATAACCATTGAATTTTTATATTTTTATTTTTTGAGGTCGTCAAACAATTAGAATAAGAGATTTTTATGTTAAATATTTTCTTTTTCCTTCGATAATTGAGTGATTTTTTCATAAATAGATTAGCTACTTTTGGGACAGCCTCGACGATGGACTCTTTGTTGTCCATTATTGCCTAGTACTGGTGCTTTGATTACTAAGATTTTGTCTTGTGTTGATCAAAAAATAGATTTCGTTTAAAATGGTCTCACATTACTTAACCAATTTTAATGTTTTATATTACATGAAAAATATTTAAGCATGCAAAGTCGTTACTAACTGTGTCGTGTTTTTGAGACAACTAATCAAATTCTTTTATTTGGGGGTGATTCAAGGGAAGTTTTGACTCAAAATGATAACAATTAATTAACGATTACCTAGAATTTTAGAATTTCATTGATTATTTAAAAAATAATGTGGTTACATAACCTAATTCTGAAACACCTAGTCACCGATGACCTAGCATAATAACATTCTTGAGATCAACTTAAATGCATGTTATTGTGTTTTTTGAAATGTTTTAATTATCTTGTGGTTGAATGATATCAAAACTCACCCCCCCCCCCCTCTTCTCAAATCACTACTAAGAGTTCTGCATTAATTAGAAAATTTTAGTTGGTGCATTACAACTAGAGTGAAGTATTCGCCAGCTCGGCGATCGGCGACTTGCATTTTGGGCAATCACCAATGGAACTTTAGGTATTTTTCATTTTTAATCAATGACCTAAATAAAGACTTCTTAGAAATAATTAGAAAAATAAATTACTTGTTTTAGAAGAAATCTCAATTGTAAAAAAATGATATTTTTAAGTTAGAAATGTCTCGTTTAAATCCTGAAAATCGAGAGAGATAAAAAGTAGACTTCCATTTAATTAATAAATAAATAAATAAAGTGATCGTAAGGTTCAAATCTACTCGACTATAATCAACATACTTAATGACATTCTTGCTCGAAACCCGACTAACATGCTATATTTTAAGCATAAGTGCAAATTGCAAGTCCATCCAAGAAATATCATGAAACAATTTTAAACCCAAAACTTTTTTTTTTTTTCTTTTTCGACTGCATTTCTATAAAATCATTTAATTATGGGAGTGAAAATCTTACACTATCCAACTACCCTTAAAAAACGTCATCTACTCTTTCCACCATTTCACATTATACACACACACACACACACACACACAAACAAAAACCTAACCAAACACCCTGAATTTATGATTAAACCCAAATCCCTACTTCCCCACAAATAAACGAACAGTGCAAGATAAATACAAATATTTTATATATATATATATATAAGTAAGTATCTATGTATGGATGGATGGATTGGTTTTGTTAGCTGTGTGGGAATTTGGGAAGGGAAGAGTTCTAAGTGGATAGGTTATTTCTTGTGCACAAGTATAGAGATGGCAGTTGTGGATTTTTATTCTATTGGTGCTATATCATGCATGGGGTGGGGAGAGAGAGAGAGAGAGAGAGAGAGAGAGAGAATGGGTGTGTGTGTGTGTGTGTGTGTGCATGCTTCTAGAAGAGTTGGGGGAGTTGGGTTGAAGGCAGGGTGATGAAAGAAAAGAGAGAACAGGAGAAAGATATATATAAATAGATATGGTTGTGGTTGTGGTTGTATGTGGGCTTTGGTTCACCTTCCACTTTTCCCTTTTCCCTTTTTTTTTTTTAATATCCTCTCCAACCTTGTGGTACAAGTTTATGCAATGTGGGTAGGGTTAGGGTTTGGGAGGTTGATTCATCTTTTTGTTGCTATCCCTCCTCCAATTTGCAAATTATTTGCCACCCACCACCACACACATGCTCTCTCTCTCTCTCTCTCTCTCTCTCTCTCTCTGACCTAATAATGTAAACTGGGCCATTTTACCTACCTTTTCACAATATATGACTGTCCTCACTCCATGGGGGAGTCCAAAATGGCTTCACCATTGATGTTGAACTACTGCAGGATTCATGGTTTTATTCCTGAAGGTACTTCATTTTTTAAAAATGTTTTTATTGGGAGAAACCTACCAAAGCCTATCCAATATTTGGTCTGCTCCCAAGAATTGCTCAAGCGAAAAAGACGCTACAATCCTTTTGTTCAAAAACGGGGGGGGGGGAAGGAAAGTGAATGCTACAGATTGGAAAACCATGCTCAGTTTAAGTATCACTTAGTTTTTTTTTTTCTTTCAAATTATAAAAAATGTAATATAACTCGGAAAACTTTATCATTGGAGTTTATAAATTATAATTGCATACATTAACTGATCATTTCAATCAACCACACTTAGTATATCGCTCTATTGCTTTATTATTCAAATTAGAATAAGGGAAATATCCATTACTTTATGCCCAATCCTTAACTTTCTTTAATTAAAATAATAATAAAATTTTAAAAATTTAAAAATGTTAATAATGTACTGAAGAGCACAAAATGTTATAAACAAATAAATAATTTTTAAAATATAATAAAAAATTATTTATCAAAAAGTCATGATTATGGACTTTAGGCGCGACAGTCAAATTGTTATTTTGAGATGTTACGAGTTCGAAGCGTGAAAATAATTTCTTACAAAAATGTAAGGTAAGATTACTTATTATACATTCATCGTGATCTGTTCCTTCTTGGGATCCCGCATATGCAGGAGCTTTTGTGTACCAAACTATCTTCTTTTCTTCAAAAAAAAAAAAAAAATTATCAAGAAGTCATGATCTAATGGAGGAGGTTGGACTCGAGGGCTTTTACCCATTTCAGCTATGAAAAATGCACCAAAAAACACATGGAGGAGCCGCTAATCTTGGTGAAGTAAAGAAGATTTTTCTCTTTAAAAAAAAAAAGGAATTTCATAACTGCATTGTTCATGAAGAAAGATTAAACTAAAAGGTATGGCTGAGATTAGGGTTGGCAAAAACAATCTGAACACAGGATAGCAGCCAGCTCAGCAGCACGTGGACGTCATGTGCTTAGGTATTGAATTGAAACAAGACTCGTGGGGTGGGGCTGTCCTAAAACCCTTACCTACCTCTTTGGCTGCCCTCCCCATGTGGGACTCTCCCCTGCTCCTGGCCCTAATCCTCAACCCCCATCTCAAAAGAAGGTCACCTCCAACTTCTCCTTCCCTTCTTCTTTAATTTTTCTTATTTTCTTCTTCAATAAACAAAATGATACATTGATTATTGCATT
The DNA here is from genome assembly GCF_029873635.1 of Malania oleifera. Lineage (NCBI taxonomy): Eukaryota > Viridiplantae > Streptophyta > Magnoliopsida > Santalales > Ximeniaceae > Malania > Malania oleifera. The sequence continues at coordinate 4,153,305 of NC_080421.1, read as the reverse complement.
CATGATGGAGACACCCACCAGAGATCTCCCTCACCTTGTTTCTAAGGCACAGGCGTGCAATGCCACAGCTCACATTGGGTTGTCAAGTCCAAATTAAAACCCCAATTACCCAAATTATCATAAAACCCAAATGCTAATGTTTGGTGGGCGAGGTAATGTTGGATTTTCTTGCATAGGTTTTGGTATATATATATATATATATACACGCGCGTATGCATGTGTGTGTATGTTTAAAAATGAAATTTTAAGATAGTAAAAAATGTATAGTTAATATTTTTTAATCAAAAAGTTATTACATATTCTACCATTGAAATTTTTTATAATTATAGGGAAGAAATAAGGTGTGAAAAATGAAAACATTTATTGGCAAAGATATTTCAACCATTACTTTGTAATTGTATTTTTTTAATAATGAGCAAAAGAATGCGACTTTTTTTTAGGAATTTGGATAGCCACCTTCAAAAAATAATTACTATAATGAACTTTGGTATAATGGTAAGAATGTTTGCATAGTATACAAATCTTTTCAATTTGATTAAATATAAATATCATAATAATTCTTCCATCCACATTTTCGGCACCTAGAGAATCTAGACTCTGAGGCATAAGATTCTTCTAACCAAATGGGCATATTAATAACTTCTTGGGGTCATCCCTAGTCCCCAAAAAAAATTAAATGTTTTTCATCTATACAATCTCTTGTTTAAAAAAAAAAAAAAAAAAACTATAATAATAAACTGCATTTGTGGGTCTAGATTGTTGTAAAATGCAACAAATCAAAAACCTGAATTTATGGCCCCTAACACAGCGTTAGTGTTCTTTCCACACTATCAGTATAAATCACTTATCATCTATGCATTTTGTTAATTAATCCAAAATGGGATGAAAGTATGCCTGTGCATAGGTTTCTGCTAGTTCAGCTTGCGAGCTCTACCAAAACCTTGCCAGTACAGTATTATTTGTATGAAAAAAAATATGCAACACATCCCCTATCCTGCAGATTAGAGCTTCGTGCCAAGTGAAATTCAATGATGAGCTCGCAACAGCCTGGCTTACTTCATTCTCTTGCGAACTTCGTATAAGTAGCCGAGGATAATGACTGCTGCGGCAACTGCAACACCAAAAGCACCCTGTGCTAGAACAGTGCTGTCCTTGGTAATGATTTTGGAGGAACTTGGAGTGAACCCTAGCTCAGAAAGTTTCTTGTGTGATACTGCATAGTCCCTAAAGAATGCATCCTCATCCTACAAAAATAAAAGAAGTAACAAGAACCATCCATGTTTCAGATTTCCAATGGTGAACATCACTGCATAGTAGAGGTAATGTGTCAATTTGAAGCTAAATTGGAGAAGTAAAGAGTTCTGTATTGCCATTTTATTTTTAAGCAGCAAAACAGAACCATCTGGGCACACAGGATACAGATTTTTTACTGAACAATGTAAGTGAAAAATGGGAGAGTTTGGGTGACTTAGCCACTGATTGAAACTAGGGCATAATACCTTCGCATACAGCTCAACATAACGGTGGAACTCAGGATCATCCAATAAAGCTGTGTCTGTTGGGAGTTTCAACAGTCCCTCTGATTCCACCTTCAGCAGCTCCCTAGTTTCAGATAAATTACAAGAAGTGTGAGATGAGAATTTATTGCACCTGAGTCCCTTATTTTTCAAGATAGAGAGGATAAGGAGAAACTAGAGGACCAAAATGCCTTTGTCTGAATCTTACACGAAGTATGAATTATCAAACTTCAGAGGATCCTGGGTCCAAGGGCCATCAAAACCTGATCTCTCTGGATGCGCCCTTCCCTACAACACCAAAAACAATCAAATCATCTGGATATGTGCATCTAATACCCAAATAAATATAAACATAAATATATATATATATATATAGATGCACTTGGGAAAAAAGATACCAGCGTGTGCCCCCCTGAAAGCGCTACAATATCCTTGTCAGACAGTCCCATCCGATAAAAAATGTCCCTAAGATGCGACACACCTGCCACCGATATTTTCAGGATGTATGATAGATAAATCCAACTTGCATTCAGTGCAACACTTCTCACAATACCTTATTTTAAAAATAAGCTTGTTGATATTGACAGTGCATGCAGAACCACACACAAAACACAACTTTCCTGATCTAGCCCAAGGGCAAGTCACCCAAGACACAGAGAAATAAAAAATAAAAAAATTATAGGCTAAAAGAGAAACCATACACAAAATCTGCAAGAGAAACAAAGTTGGCCAAAAGAATCCATTCTCCAAAAATGAAACAGACAACCACTTCTCTGTCAGTTTTACTTCTGCCACTCTCATGGCTACTACAATCCCTCCATTTTTCCTCCTAATTTCATAAGTAGCTCAATGCCTTCCTCCTCACAAAAAAGAAGAAGAAAGAGAGATAAAACAGAGAGAGAGAGAGAGAGAGAGAGAGAGAGAGAGAGAGGAATGAAAAACTAAATCAAACAAATTATAAAATCACAATCTCAATGTTTTCCTAGATGCATAGGGGTTGTGAGTTGGCCCATTCTTCCATGATGGACTCGGGGAATGGAAACGAGTTCACAACAACCCAGCACCCTCAAGCGACCCCAATATCTAGGACAATGGTTAAGAACGTTGCCCATATCAGATTGAGTCAACCTTGATGCTCATAACTTTCTCATGGCCATCTTACAGATCATTCCATGTTCAATCTGTCACGGTCTCCAAAATAACACTGAACACCCGAATATCTGCATCATAGGTTCGGAATGTATGCAATCCCAACAATCCAATGACCCAGGCTGATGTCAAATTGATTTCAGCCCCAGCGTGTATAATGGCATGCACGGTATGCTGAACTCCCTCATGGCTAACCAAATCCACATATCAAAATAGCTAACTCAGCTTGGGTAACAGTCTTGAGGCCAGGCTTCCTTGTGCCCTAGCAAAGAATAGTGCAGACTTACACCGCCAGCGATGGCTCACATATTCAATCTCCTTCTACTCTGTCTTCTCTTCCACCACATGCAAAGGCTTATTTTTGGAGCATCTCTGAGATACATAGCCCTTCTCCCACACTCATTAACATTCCATCCAGGGTTTATTCAATCACCCTCCACTAGTTATGGCAAGAAGATTAAGTTCTTGGTTCTACGTGATCTGTCCAATTCTTCCAACTATTTTTCATCTAAGCAAGGCTCCTTTCCTACATCTCATGCAAGACAGTCTGGAGCCAAGATGTTGGCGGTTGAGCTTTAACCAAATGTCATGATGTTGAATAAATGAATCAGATGACATGCTGCTGCTTGCTTTCATCAGACACTGCAATGAGTATATGAAACCCTTTGGTGTACACGTCCAAGTCCTTGCTGACTTGCTGCGCAAAGTGAGGGAACACAGTCTGAAGTAGACCTCCCCTCGGTAGTTGGTTGACAAAAATATATGGTTCACAACTTCTTACTTCATCCAGTTAAGAGCCCATCCAAGCAATTCCCAAGCTGTGACTCAATCTTCCCCCACCAAGTGCTGGAATAACCTTTAAGACTGGTAATGGCGAGATTTACCTCATCCTCACACTAAACCCACCAGTAAATGAATAAAACAATCATATAAGTCATCAACCCTGACCATTAAAGTCACACAACATGACTAAGACCATAGTCAGCCATTGAGCATGAAGAGAATTACCTGGATGGGGTTCCATGGTTCACTGACGTGACTGCAATCAAGGCAGACATACCAATTATGTCTACCACTCCCTTTCGGTTTGTTAATCTATCATTTGTAAAATATCAAGGTGGGCCAACACAGTAGACAACTTACTGATGAGATCTCCAACCTCTCTATGGAGACCTGCCCATGCTCCCTTTAAGGTCCACAATGACTTGGCCATATTGTTGGGTGTAACCACACGAGTACAATGAAGATGCTGTTGCACCTAGGCAAATTATCAAAGTTGTCTCAAATGGGTCTCAGTGACTGTCTTGTACTGTCAGCATTGTAGCAGATAACGACAGGATCGACTGTCCAATAAAGGCTCGACAATTGTGGGACAACAGAGTGAAGTAGCAATAGGCAAACACCAAGTTTATACCAAAAATCATGTTCACAGCGCACACAGGTACTCAACCCTAATTCCACTGGCCAATTCTACACCTCAAAAATCAAATCCATCCTCAAAAGGATGTACAATGCATGCATATAGATAAAATACTTCCCTAAATTCCAAAAGAAACCCACTTGCATAAGTTACTAGATGGAAATAGAAACTAAATCAAAGAAATTATCAAACCAGAACCTTCATAATTTCCTGATGATAGGTAAGGCCTCCAGGCAGGCCCATTGATGTCAGACAAAACAGACAAAGGAGGAACAAAGAAAAAAGAGAGGGACATAGGGAAAGAAAAAAAGGGAGAAGAGAGAAGGGAAAGAAGAAGAAAAAATGAAGTTGTTGTGAGGGAGAGTAGGAAACAGCTTTAGAGAGAGAAAGAAAGAGGGCAAATATGAGATTCTCTTTTCTTTAATTGAATTGACCCCCCTCCAAATGAAATTCACTAGGTTGATATGTGTAATAACCAATTCAACATAGATTCAAGATAGTTCTTCCAGTCATGTGATGAAGACATTCAACTGATCCCCTGAACCAAATTAATCTTTTATCCAAAATTAAATAATCCCTAACACCTTAAGCCTATATTTGTGGGCAACCAAGAAATACGAAAGATAATAACAATTAAAAATTACAAATAAACTCAAATTACTCAAAAATTATAAAATAACCCCAAAGTAATAAATATAAAAACTAAACCCAAAATAACTAAACAATTCAAAAAAAATCCTGAAATAATAAACTTCCTAAAATATCAAATTTCTCACAAAAAGAAAAATCCCTAATTTCTAAATCTTTGAGTGGAATATGATGCCTAGAATTATCAGTAGGTGTTTCTCCATCAAACTACCCTGATTATAGAAAACTTGACCTTGAGTTTTTTTTCTTTTTTTTAATAATAAAAGAAGAATTTCATTAATAGAATAAAAATATACAGCTAGGAGAATAAGGCATCTCCTTAACATAGTCTGTAAAATCCAGATAAAAATCCCAAAGAAACAACCTAACGACCAAAAAACAAGAGAGAAAACCAGCACGAATTAACATTCCAACACATAACACCAATTGTGCTGAATATCAGAAAACCTCACCCCCCTTAAAATTCTCTTGTCCCACACACTGAAGAGAACCCAAATAATGTATCTTTTCCCAAACCAGCAACCAAGATGACTTCTTCCCTAGAAAAATGCGTGCATTACGCTCCATCCACAACACAACCTCCAAAAGACTGCAAATAAAAAAAGCACATTTCTAGAGCGCTGCCCTTTCCTTTTTCCTGCTAAAGCCAGCAAAGACCCTGCCGAAAAAATTCGCCACTGTCTTAGAACTCGCCCAACATTTTCTTGAAATACCAAAATAAATTATTCCAAACCCTCCAAGCATAGTCACAATGAATGAACAAATGCGATGAAGATTCCGAACAATTAAAACAAAGAACACATATGTCTGGAGATGTAGCCTTCAAAGGTCTCCAAACCCGCAGCAAGTTATTGGTATTAATTCTATCAAGCGCAACCAACCAGACAAAAGCCTTAATTTTAAAGGGGACTTTGGCCTTCCAAATGGAACTATATAGAGGAAAAGATAAATTAGACCTATTCAACAATCACAAAAAGATTTGCAAGAGTAAACCCTCGAAAGATCCAGAGACCAAGACCACCTATCCTCCTTTAAAGAAAAACAACAGTTATTCATCAAGACTAGCAAAGAGGGTAACTTTACCATCTTCCTATCGTGTAACAATCTCTGAAAGTGGCAATCCCAAAAAGGCAAAGGACCACCTGGATCAACAACCAAAGAAGAAATGGACCCATCCTGTCATGAGCTCAAGCGAAAAAGACGTGGAAAAGAGGTGGACAAAACTACATTCCCCAACCAAGGATCTTTCCAAAAATGGATATTACTTCCCACCAAGAATTTATTATGGGGAATGAAGAAGGGGAGAACTTTGAGAGATAGATTTCCATGAACTCTCCGAAGAACATCTAAATCTCAAATTAGTATCCCACCCATTCTTGTCTAATCCATACGTACTTTTAACAACCAAATGCCACAAGGAAGAATTCTCTAGCATAAACTGCCAAAGCCATTTAACCAAAAGAGCTATGTTTTTAGACACCACATTCCCAAAACCCAAACCACCACGCCTGTTTAGACCTACCCATGACCACAAGAAATTCCTTATCATCTTCTCAATCTTATTAGCGACCCTCGTTGAAATCTTGAAAATTGAAAAACAATATATAAAAGGATACTACAAAGATAAGCATAGATAAGCGTTATTCTAACACCAATAGAAAAGCGTTACTCTAGATAAGCGTTATTCTAAATCCCAAAGGCTAGCAGCTCTAGGGTTACCCTCCAAAGGAACCCCAAGATTAGGACAGTGGCCAACCCAAAACAGTACATCCCACATCTGCAGATAACTCCCTAACACTCTCAACAGACATATTGATAGCCACGATATCGCTCTGTTGCATATTAATCTTAAGCCCAAAACCTTCTGGAAAACGTGAAGGAGACCCAAAATATTCTTAAAGGAGGGTTTATGATCCTTTAGAAAGAAGATAGTATCATTGGCCAACTGAAGGTTTGACACCCTAACCCCCTCTCTCCCCACCTTCATACCCTTAGACCAAGATTTAAACTTACCATTCACTAAAACTAAGTAGCTCACATTATGCAAACCACCTTTAATCCAATGCCGCTATCTCTCACCAAACCCCTTCCTCACAAAAGTCTTATCCAGGAACTTCCAGCCCACAATTTGCCTATCCCCACAAAACAATTCATACTAATTCTTCATTTTGCAGCTTGGACCACTTGGTTAAAGTTGTTCTAGATTGGCGACGTTGCTAGTATGCCATTTAAAAAATAAGACTCCATACTTCCTCCACAAACCCTTGATGGCACGGAAGCCTTGGGCAAGCTAAGTGTTACGTATCCAAATCAAATGGCAAATCAAGTAAATATGCATTCGGTCCATATTCAAGAATGATGGGAAAAAGATTCACTAGATTTGGTCAAAGTACACCGTGGAAAAAGAAGTCGGTGATGGAAACACATATCCAATGGATAGAGAAGAACTTAGATTAAGAAGATTCTCAATAACGGGTTCAATAATGAGCAACCAATTGTGGCTCATTCCTTGGGTTTAGAGTGTGCGATTGTAGTTTAAAAGCTAAGCCATTTAAAAAAATAAGACTGCATACTTCCTCCACAAACCCTTGATGACACGGGAGCCTTGGACAAGCTAGGTGTTACGTATCCAAATCAAATGGCAAATCAAGTAAATATGTATTCAGTCCATATTCAAAAATGATGGGAAAGAGATTCACTAGATTTGGTCAAAGTACATACCGTGGAAAAAGAAGTGATGGAAACACATATCCAATGGATAGAGAAGAACTTAGATCAAGGAGATTCTCACTAACCGGTTCAATAACGAGCAACCAATTGTGGCTCATTCCTTGGGTTAAGAGTGGGCAATTGTAATTTAAAAGCTAAGCCATTCTCTTTGTATTTGACAACTCGTATTGAATTTCATTGCAAGTCTTAGCATCTAAGTCGAGTGACAAGTCAAGATTTATTTTTGGCCTAAAGGTAAATCAACTATGTCTAATGTCACCAAAGACTATTCTAATGTCTTATGTTGGAAGAAATTAAGGCCCACTTCCTCGAAGGAAGAATTGTGACTCATGTCTATTAAATAGCTTATTTAAGTAACTCGATCATCTTTCCTTTATGCCTTCTTCTTGGACCAAAACACTATCATCCTCATTTTTTATACACTGGATATTATCCAAGTCCTTACTCTTTCTTTCTACAGCTCTAGCAAGTTTAAAATTGTCTTCTTCCCCTTCCTTTGTATCTCGTCTAGTATATAAATTATTATATGCACTATGTCTAGCTTCACTAATGACCTTTTTGCATCTTCTCTTTCCTCTTTATATTTTCAAAGTTGTTCATATATTTTTGCCATATCTTAATTCACATTCTTTTTGTCTTAAGAACCTTTTGGAGGGCTTGACCCCAACATTAACTCTATTTACTAGTTGAGAATCTTCCACTAGATTCACCCAAACCTTTTTTCATATATTTTTAATGAAACTAGCTATTCTATTCAAACAATGATTATGTCTATGCTATATCCTACTATCCAGTCACACCATCTTTGATAAATTTTAGGGTAAAAGACACTGACCTCCCCTCAAGTTTGGCGAAAAGAAATAGAACACCCCTAAGAATCCTAGTGACTTCTATTGAGGTTTCAAAAATTCCAAAACTTCCCATGAGGTGCGCCAAATAGACGCAAATCCCCTATATTTGCAAAAAATACAAGTCTTTTGAGAGTATATGTATCCCAAAAATAAAATTTCAAGGGAGATTTGTGGGATTTTTGAAACCTTAAGAGAGATCCTCATTTGGCCAAACCTCAAAGGAAGTTAGTGTCTTTTGCCTTAAATTCAATTATACTTTCTCCCTTTAGGTTCCACCACCTAGTTCACTTACATTGATCTGTGTTACCTTTTGTCATCCATTTTTTATGCGCATATCTAACACTAATACTCTATGTTGATTGTTGAGTACTTAAATCATTTACCTAATAATAATCCTTTACAATCCTTACATTACAAACAATCTACCCTCCTAGTTAAGAAAAAATCTGCTCGACTTTTATTTTATCTACTCTTGAAGGTTATTAAGTATTTTACTCCCTTATTAAAGCATGTATGCTTTATTATAAGATTATGACATAGTAAAGTCTAAGATCATATCATGGGACTCACTTTTATCTCAATATCCATGTCATCCATGTACCCTCCCATAACCTTTATTGTCCTTATCAATGTAACCATTCAAATCTGCTCCTACAAACATTTTCTTAGTCTATAACATCCCTTGTATAATATTATCCACATCTTTGATCAAAATTGTCTTTTAATATTTTCCCTCTACTTTTATGCAGAGAGGTTGTTTCCTTCTACTCGAACCCGTGACCAATCGGTCGTAAAGAAGCAACCTTACCGTTGATTCAAGGCCCACCCTCTCTTTTAAGATTTTCGACTAAACCTATTTCAAGAGCATAAACACTGATGAGATTTATTATCTTGTCCTAAGAACATGTTCTTGATTTTTATGATTCTACCTCCAACTCTCTTTAACATCTACTCTATCTCTGGGATCTTTATCTATAATGTTCCTATTTCATTCTTATGTTTTTCTTTCCCATGTACCAAAGTTTAAATCATGATTTTTTTAATTTATCTAGCTTTCAGCCCTGCCTATTTTTTCTTGAAGACAGATTATGTTAACTTTTCTTGTAATCATTGTGTCAAGTACTTCCATGCTTTTTACCAAATAAGTGTTCGTATTTTCCAAGTTGGTAAACCATCCCTAGTCTCCTGAACTAGCTTTTTTACTTGCCCATGTCCAAAATAAAGTGAGAACCATCACACTGCTGAAATTTATTATCTTGTCCTAAGAACATCTTCTTAATTTTTATGATTCTACCTCCAAGTCTCTTTAACATCTACTCTATCTTTGGGATCTTTATCTATAATGTTCCTATTTCATTCTTGTGTTTTTCTTTCCCATGTACCAAAGTTTAAATCATGATTTTTTTAATTTATCTAGCTTTCTGCCCTGCCCATTTTTTTTTTTTTTGAAGACAGATTATGTTAACTTTTCTTGTAATCATTGTGTCAAGTAATTCCATGCTTTTTACCAAATAAGTGTTCCAATTTTCCAAGTTGCTAAACTATCCCTAGTCTCCTGAACTAGCTTTTTTACTTGCCCATGTCCAAAATAAAGTGAGAACCATCACATATTTGACATTGGATACTAACATGACCATTGCACAACCTAGCCCAACTTGCACATTTTCACTAGACACAAGTAATACAAATGCAATGTGTCGTTCACAAGGACCCCAATGAATAATGTGCAATGATTCATATCAAGTTTTGCACTAGCTGTTGCATACCAAACACAACCCTCCTCCTTTACTTGAGCTTGGAACGGGTTGTGTTGAAAAGAACTAAGAGCATCACAAGCGGAGGAATGCCATTTAATATGCTTCTCACCAAATTAAGCATTATGCCCAATGCTAAATCAGTAAAAGGGAAATCAAGCTTATTTAGAGGCCTTACCAAGCATTCTTGGTTCACTAAATTTTGAACTATTTAGAGCTTGGCCTCTAGCCTAAGTACATTAATATGATAATTTATTCTGCATTCTTGCTTGATTCTATTTAAAGCACCCCAAAGTCAAAAAATCAAAATTGATACAAATCTATGCAGCATCCAATTCCAAGAGAAAGAGAGTCTGATAACTACAACATAAATACAAAAGAATTTACAAAATTAACTTCCCACTTGTAATTAGAAAATGATTCTTAAAAGCCACAAAATGTTGCTAACACAATTTACAGAATCCCCTGTTACATGAAAACCAGCAAACACCTTTAACAATAGCTTCCTGATCATCAGTCATCACCCCTAGAAAAAATTAATAATAACATCAATAATTGCTCGGAGAAAAGTAATTGAAAACCCATCTTGTCCTTGGACTCCTAGCACCTTGTCCCAATTACAATCTAGAAGAGCCTCCAAAATCTCCTTTCTTTCACAAGATCTTTTCAAGCCAAATGGCCTTTTCTTCACCTATCTTCTCAAACTCCATTCCCACCAACAAAGCATGCTGGTCAGCCAGGTAAACCCCCTTCATATTGGTCCCTTCTTCAAAGTGCATTCCCTCAACTTCCACCTTAATAATAAAAGTACATTTATTGTGAATATTTCCCCTGTGGAAGTTTTGTGTTTTTGTTCCCCTCTTTGAGTCAAAGAGCTTTTCTTTTGTTTCCAAGAGATGTCCACCATCCCAATAACATTGGCCAGCTCCTTCAGAACGTAAAAACCCTCTCTTTTTTGTTATATCTTAAACTCTTAGCAAACAGGTATGGTACTCTAATGAAGTATCTTCTACAATTCAACTGGTGGAGACACCCTTTACCACCGGACAGCACAGAAAAAGTAAAGTTTAAATCGCAGGAGCTATAAGCAAAATATGCAATCATTACAATGAGTAAAGAACTGTTGACTGTTCCAATGCAATGTTATTTGTTTTATTCCATAAAAATAGCATCTTGAGGAGCCTACCATACTAAACTTCTACAGCCAGCACAGCATGTATATGATTCAATTTATAACAACATTTGACAGCTATTAAAAAATAAAAGATCTTCCAATTTACAGTAAATTGTTTATAATGATTCATATTCAGGAGGATAACTTGTCCTTCCCTTTTGTATTTCTCCTCTTCCTCTTTGTAAATCTTATTTTTCTCTCCCATAAAAACAAAAAAAAACAAAAAAGCAAAAAAAAAACAGCTATCTTCATCATTACAAACACCATGCCTCATCAGTTAAAGGAAAAGGAAAAAAAAAAAAAAAAGGAACTTTTGGAGTCCTGCAAATGTTATTAGAAAGATTGAAAATGTTCTTTTCATTTTTCCCTACATCATCCTGGCCCACAAGCAGCACTATAAAATGCTATTAAAGGATGATTATCCTATGAACAGAGAAATTTCAAATGCCTACAATTAGGTGAGTCATGAATAATACATTCAAAATGATAAAGAGAAAATGGAAGACTTGGAAATTTATTGTCGATAAAGAAACCTCATCAGCTGAATAAGATACTGCTGATATTGTAATGACATTGCAATACCTTGTTTAGCATCTGGAAGTCTTCCTTCTTTGGGAGAAATCTTTGAATCCTAAAATCAAGAGAATATTTAACAAAGATTCAAAGTAACAGGATCCAGTAACAAGCTATGTTTTCCTAATACGCCGCGTACCTTCCTTCCAGGAACGAAGTCAATTGTGGGGCCTCCAGTGATTTCAACTGCAACAACACCTGCAAGCTGAAAAGCAACCGGTTTATTAGCCAGTGAGAAGCACTTTAGCCAGTGTCAAAACTAATCAGAATAATGTTGTGAACATCTAGATTTGATCTTTATTTTTATACATTAAAATCAAAATATGGTTGAAAAGCAACAGAAAAAGGGAGAAAACAATCTGCATATTGTTCGTATAGCAGTAACATTAATAAAACTCATTCCAACTTCATAATAAACAATAACAGCAACAACAGCAGCATGTAACCTGCCCTCTTATGCTATCTTCAAAACAAAATCCATTGCTTTAGCCAAAAAAACAGAATAACAATGAAATTTTAACAATCCTTGAGTCTCAAAATGAACCAGAATCTTATCTAAAAAGATAAACCAAAAGTTCACCAACTTGTTGAACAGTATAATCACCTGGTATAGGTCTGCATATGTAATTTTTGGATAGTTAGACTTCACTTCCTCTGACATTGAGAGGAAAAACAACCGTTAGATATGCAATCAAGTAATGAAGAATCAAATTAAAGCTATCAAGTAATGAAGAATCAAATTAAAGCTAACTCCACAAGGGTAAGACCAAAGAACATAACTCTATGCTAAATGAGCAAATTTTAAGAAATGCAGTAGCATGTAGTTACTCTTAAGTTTAGAAAACAAAAAAAAAACATAAAAGTCTTGCTAACATCGGATGATAGCGGTGTAAATTCTAATTTAACAGTTGATTTTGACATTAAAACTGTCTGCTTTACTAAATTACTAACGATTGACCTTTGAGATGCCTGCATGGGTTATGTTCATAAGCTCAAGAGGAGAAGGAATAAGATGGGAATGTAATAAAAATTGAACAAGGATATAATAGTTTACGCTCAGGCAAAAGTTTGCGTTATTCCAACTAGGAATAGACATTTCTAGAGTGAAATTTGAGAATTAGCCATCCTTGTCTATTTCATGTTATGGATTAACAAAATATGTTACATTTGTCATTTACTTTATGACAACACATTTTCTTTTTTGTAAGTTATCAAATATTTATATTATGATCGTGTTAGATTACCACTTTACCTAAAGCTTAAGTTGTTAGATTGTGGACCAATGTAATGGCCCTAGGCCCAACTCTGGAGAGGTATTGTCCGCTTTGACCAACTGGTCTCACAGGTTTGTCCCATAAAAGGCCCCTCACTTAGTTGGAACCCAAACCCTCCTTATAAACCCAAGATCTCCCTAGTACACATCCAATGTGGAACCGTGACAAATTCTCCCGTCCAATCTCTGACGTCCTCATCAACGTGATTCTCTAGTACACATCCGATGTGAGACCGTAACAGGCACTCCTGTCTGATTTCTGACGTTTTCATCAGCGTGATCTCTCTAGTACACATCCGATGTAAGACCATGACAAACTCTCTCGTTTGATCTCTAACGTCCTCGTCAAAGTGGCTTACATCTCTATGTAGGATCCACTCACATGATAGTGTCCCCAAGACATTTCCACTCACATGATAGTACCCCCAAGGTGGCTCTAATACCAAATGTAAAGGTCTTAAGCCCAACTCAGGTGAGATATTGTCTGCTTTGGCCCACTAGTCTCACGAGTTTGTCATATAAAAGGTGCCTCACTTAGATGGAGCCTAAACTCTCCTTATAAGCCCAAGATTTCCCTAGTACACATCCAATGTGGAACCATGACAACCAACAATGTATATCAAGCTTTAGCAAATCATTTTGAATAGATATAATGATGACAAAGTGTAACCTTTAAAACTAACTAGATACATGCTTCAACATTTAGGAAGGAGGATATAGAAAAAACTCACCACAAAAATCAATGGCCTTTTTCAAGCCATTATTTGATCCATGATTATACTCCTCCTCATTCCTAATTGAGCCATTGGGCCCACCTGTCTTTGTATGAACATCATAAGTACCTGCATCATGCCACCTACAATAAAAAAAAAAGTTTATACATACATACACGAATGCATAGGCAACACTGTAAAAATTAATATAGGCATGAAAATTTAATGCGGGAAAAAACTTGTACGGGATAGTGACTTTGTCATTCTTTTACGCATATGGATAATTTTTTTTTTTGGATAATAGCATGTCGTTTATAAAATGACCATAGTTGTTAGAATCTTACGACTTGCAATTCATCATACAATTAGTATCAATTCCACACCAAATAAATTTAAATCTTACTAGGGAATAGAAAAACAATTGAATTGTTGTCGAATCTATAGATTCACCCCTAAATCTAACATCACACAATTCTAGGTTACATTAAGGCTTGATATACATAAAAATTTTACCAAAAGTGCTAATGAATTTGGTCCTTTCCTTGACTGAACAACAGTTGATTACGGAAAATTCAATTGGAGGGGAGATTTGGGCTTGGAAAGGCATCAGAGCCACCAAGGAGAAGTGAAAGGCTTTAAACTTCATCCTTCTCTCCATATTTTGGTGTGCTTGGATAGAAAGAAATAAAAGAGCCTTCAAAGATACAACTACTCCGCTTCAAACTTGCAAAGCACAGTGGATTGCTACTGTTTCCAGTTGGCTTAGTGGGCAAATTGTTAATGATCACAATGTAATCCTTGATGTTTGCCACACTCTACAGAGTGGTTGATGTTTTGTACCACGTTATGGCATCCCCTTGATGCCTTGTTAATATAAATTTCTCTTTACTAATTAAATAAAAAAAAACTAAAAGTGCTAATTAAAAATTTTAATTAATTAATAAAATTAATTAGAAATTAATAATAAAAATAAATGTAATTTAATAATCAGAAAATATTTAAAATACTACTTAAAATTGTTAATTAAAAATGTTAATTGAAAATGTCAATTACTTAGTCAATTAGAAAATATTGAAAATGTCAAACAAAAATTTCAATTAACATGAATATTAATTAATTTGTTTTAAAAACATTTAAAACATTAAATGTAAATATTAATTAGAAAAATATAAATTAAAAATGTTAACATATTTAATAAATTTAAATTATTTTTTATGATTATAATATATTAATTATACGTTGAAATATAATATTATGCACTTGATAATAATATATCTATTCGAATAACACTTATAATAAAAGTGACTAAAATAGCACTGATAATCCGTACTTTTTTACACAACCAAAAAGTACTAATGACTTTCAACACTTTTCCAAGTCAGTACTTATTATCAGTACTTTTCCAAATACATACTTTTTTTCAAAAAGGTATTTTTCATAAGTGGTTTCAAATGATCCCTTAAACCCCAAAAATAACATTTCTTTTTTTTTTTTACCTTTTTATTGCTTTCATTTTTATATGATTTCCTTCTTTTCCTTGTCTACATCAATTCGGTGCTAAAAAAAAAGAGGAGAAAATAGAACTTTATGCATTATGTTGCCTTCACAAACCTTTCTTCACTTTTGGAGGAGCATAGTGTCCTGCCATTGAGAAAAAGGAGCAGACTACTCATTGGCAAAAGTGTTTCTCATGTTTTCTTGTGTTTTTAGGATTCAATAATTGATTTTTTTAGTAGTTTATTCAATTTATTATCAATTTCTTTAAGTTAATTGTTTTCTTTCCTTTTTAGTTAAATAAAGAATAAGCATGAAATATGATTTTTCTAATTCTTGATAGACACTGAAAGTACAGTTTTTTATCAAGCAAACTGGGGCCTTCTCAACACTTTTGAGGAGTTCTATAGAACAAGCAGATTCGTGAATTGCACAACTTGCATTAATGCACTTTTGTCACCTTGATTCTGAAGAAAACAGGGGGCTTGCAATATCAAGGATTTTCACCTAATCAACCTTGTAGGAAGCATCTACAAGATCCTAGCCAAAGTTCCAGCTGTGAGGACCATTCTAGAAGTCATTGAGCACTACCAACCCGCTGCTTTTGGGGTGGGCAGACAGATCATGGATGCAGCCCTTACAGCAAACAAAGTTGCGGATGCATACCACAAGGAAAGAAAAGGAGGGGTGGTGTGTAAGCTCGACCTAAAGAAAAGTTCTTACCACATCAACTAGAACTTTCTTTTGTATACTTAGGAAAATGGGCTTTGGGGAGCTTTGATGCAGATGGATTACACAATGCATCAATACTCCAACCCTCTCTGTGCTCACTAATGGCTGCTCATAAGACCTTTCAATTCTCTAGAGGCTTGAGATAAGGTGATCCCCTATCCCCTTTTTTGTTTATGGTGATGGAAGTGTTAAGCCTTGTGCTGAAGAAAGCTACCAAAGGAGGGCTCCTTAAAGATCTGAGTATAAGCAAATGCGAGGATTTATGGAAGTTTCACATCTTCTATTTGCAAATGACACCATCATTTTATGAAGAAGACCCCTCCAAATCCTCAACCTTCAACGCATTTTGGTTGGGTCTGAGGCCATCTCCGGCATAAAGGTGAATCTATGCTAGTTGGGATAGCACAAGGAGGCCTCTTCTAGCTGGACTTTTGGGTTGCAAGATGGGGACCTTACCCATTAAATATCTTGATCTTCCTCTTGGAGCCAAATTCAAAGAAAAAATAGTTTGGGACTTCATTACTAAAGAGTTAGAGAAAAGACTGGGAAGCTAGAAAAGGAACTTCTCATCAAAAGATGGGAGACTAACTCTCATCAAGAGCACCTTTACTAACCTTCCCGTCTATTACTTGTCCCACTTTCCAAGACCTGTTTCAGTTTCCAAAAGGCTGGAAAGAATTCAGAGGAGATTCCTTTGGGAAGCTCAGGAGAGAACTTTAAATACCACCTTGTCCACCATACACATAAAAAATATGGACAATAAAAATAATCAAAGATAAGAAAAAAGCAAGTCAGTTACGCCTATTCCTAATTCTAAATGGAATGTAATGATGTAGGAATCCATATGTAAACATAGTATCTATCTAGATATGCTTGAATGAGTGGGGGTGGTTAATCACCCTACTTGTTTGGGAGGCTTGGGGCTAAAATCCCTCTATACTTTCAATAAAGCCCTTCTTAGGAATGAATATGGAGACTCATGAAAGAAAAAGACCATGTTGATAAAGAATCACTACTTCTAAATATGAGCTCGAGCACAACAAATGGATCACTCATGTTGGAAGAGGGTCTCACTGCATAGGGGCTTAGAAATTCGTCAAGAAAGGTTGGGATGATTTTTTCCTCTATATCAGCTTTCAAGTGGGGAAAGTGGACTATGTTTATAACTTTTGGCATGACGACGTGTGTGACCAAAGGGCCCTAAGTGCTGAATTTCCTTCCATATTCAGATTGGCCTTGGCAAGGATGCAGTCATCAGTCAACATCTTGAGATCTCAGATTAAAGGATCTTTTGGAACATTCACTTCATTGGAAGTGTCTTAGATTGGGAACTTCATCACCTCAATGATTTTTACAGTAGTTTGTACAAATCCCAGTATCGCACTACTACCAACGAACCAAAATGGATCCTGGACAATAATGGTAGATTCAAATTGCAGCAATCTCCCTTGGATTGACATCTAGAAGACAGCAGCCCCCACAAAGGCTGCTTTTCTTGCTTGGGAAGCAATGCACAAGAAGATTTTAACCCTTGACAACCAGCAGAAAAGGAGGCTGACACTTGCCAACAAATGTTTTCTTTGTATGGCTGATGCTGAATCAGTTGGCCACATCTTCCTGCATTACCCCTGGACCAGGAACCTTTGGAGCTTGGCCTTCTCCTTTACCAAGCAGCAGTGGACCACTGCCAGCTCTGTGTGAGGGTCTTGGAAAGGTATTCGAACCACCAAAGGGAAGAGGAAGGCTTTGACTCTCATCTCTCTTGCCAATTTTGGTGTGCTTGGAAGGAAAGAAACAGGAGAGCCTTTGAAGAACCAGCTACGCGGCTATGCCCCTTCAAATGAATAAAGATCAGTGGTTTTCAACTGTTACCAGCTGGCACAGTGGGCAATTTTTGGATGATCATAATGTAATTATTGATTTTTGTGAAACATTGCAAGGAGGGTGGTCCTTGTTTTGTTTGAATTCTGGGTTGACATCCCCTTGATGCCTCGTTAATAAATTCCTTTTTGCTAATTAAAAAAACCCATTTTTCTTGTTTCTCAATTCATTTATCAATGTATGCATCTCATTTGGAATCAATTTTGAAATTTTTTACAATTTGATTTGTTTCTCAATTCCTGAAGTTGGAATTTTGATTCATCTCAATTTGACAACTATGATAATAGTACATTGAGGTTTGTGTTTTCGATTGACATTTGGACCTCCTTTAGAAGTAGACCTGAACGTTAATGCGTATGCACATGATTAAGGCACAATTAACATGACTTGACATCCCTCGTGCAAGTTTTTTTTTGTCTTAACATAGTTTATTCGTTCATATGGAAAAGACGAATTCTAAAATTCGATGCTGTATATGGGACTAAGATCAGCCCTCGAAAATTTTAATTTGTATGAACTTGAACAAAATGTAAGACAAGATAGTGCTAAATTTATTCAAATTCCACATGATGCCAGAAATGAAGCCTCTACTCCATGCTCCCAAACGTGGTCTGAGTGTCAGATTTCTCAATATTTAGAATAGAAAACTCCACTTAACCAAGCTAACCTACCTTTCCTTCTCATTTTTTATTTTATTTTTTTCAAATTTGGGTGGAAGGAATGGTTAGTTTCAAAACTAAATAAATAAATTTTCTTAGGAACCAAAAAAAAGGTGATAGGTAAAAGGGATTACGCCAGACGGAGCATGATGGGGGCGCAGTTCCTGCTGGCAATCAGTGCTCGGAGGTCTCGACGAGCCTTGTCGATTTCCTTCAGATACTCACTGTCGACGACCGGTAGAGCCATAGAAACCCAGGGACTGAATCCGAAACCGCCGCGAAGACAGAGAGATGAAGAAGAAAGTGATCGGAGACTGAAACGAGAGAGAGAGAGAGAGAGAGAGAGAGAGAGAGAGAGAGAGAGATTGACTGGGACAACGTAAGGGAAACAGGGACGAACAAGAGGCTGGAGCTCAGAGGAGAAATGGGCAGGCGGAATCCACAGGCCAAAATAGATAGATGGATTAGAGCGGAGAGAAGATTGCCACGTGTCCACAATTGAGGGGGTTCTGCTTTGGGCCTTCTTGCTGTTGGCCCATTACTTATAAACTCAACATACATAGGTCAACTTTCAATCTTTGTGCGAAATTTTTTATAAAATAGTGGAAGGATGGATTTAAATTTGTGTGGAATATAGCATTTTATAAAAGAATTCATTTACTTTTTTTATCTATTTATTAACAAAATTACAAATTTCATTTCAAGGCCCAAACTCCGATGCTACAAAATTGAAAAATCATAAATCACTATTGATTATTATTTCCTATATTTTATTCGTATTGCCTAAATAATGATATAAGTAAATATAATTTTATGCTATGTCTTACAAAAATTTATTTTCAAAAAGGTGTGAAAAAATATAAAGTGAAACAAAATTGATCAGCTTCTAAATGTTTTATTTGTACATTTTCATTTAATTACTCTTAATTCTTTTCATTTTTGCCAACCAAATGTGGGATAATCTTTTCATGTGAAAAGAGAAAGAAGGAAATGCCAAGTCATTCCTGATATTGAGAATGGATATAACATGTGAGCCCTTAATAGTCGCGCACCTATAAACCCATTACTCAAATTAATAAATAAATGTAGAAAAAGGTAAACAAGAATGGAAATCAGCATAGGTTCTTTTTCTTTTTCCCCTTTTTTGGACAAAGAAGGGTACCATATTTGAATCTCCTGTAAGAAAAAAGTCATGTATCAGTAAAAGCCGGGTGTTACAAAATTGGTTCTTCTGTGTTTATGTTGATACAATCATGTACAGAGACAACAGACACAAGGATCTTGTCGGAAGTTTGAAATTTGAGAAAAATGAAATCTGTTTCTCTCATCCATAAATGATTCTAATCTCGGAACAAACGGTAGAACAGAAAATTTGGTAAAAAATCAAGAAGAAGTTCTCCATTGCAGCTCAATTTGAATCCGTCCATTCTTCGAATCTATGAGATGGTATCTCTCGTTGATCCTCTTGTTGTGAACGACATCCGAAAGACTGATATCAACATACCCCAGAGATACCTGATTCCAAAAAAGAAAAGGGTAAGTTGCATTTAGACATGAAAAGAAACCAGCAATTTCTAATCAAAAGAAGTACTTGAGGTAAGCAACCGTAAACAAGAGGATTCTATGATGGGAATAAGTAGGATTAAGAATCCCACACTTTAACCATTCCCATTCCCTGGGAAGAGGAACTCACTCCCATTCATAAGTATTTAAGTAGGATCTGAATGATTAAAGACACGAGGTGTTATTGCCTTTTGTTGTTATCATAGGGCAATATTGTTAATTTGTGGGCCTAAAGCCGTGTTTAGTTGGCGGCGAGTGGAATCAAGTACGAAAAGAATGGAATGGGAAACTTGAAAGGGCAGCATGTACAGATCAAGTGATAAATCGATTATGTTCCATTCCAATTTACTAAACATGTAGTAAAATCCACTCTTACCACCAAAAGTGTCATTCCCACCTCTTCTCAAGGGAATTCCACAAAACTCATTTCCATTCCCATCATCCCAAACATCTGATTTCATTCTCATTCCCCCATTCCCCATCCCTTCCCATTCCTAAGGATTCATTCGTGAATCCCAACCATAGCCATATGGCTTGGTCATGGATCACCTATTTGCTTGGTAAGGAGAAAAATTCTGTTAAAAAATCATTTATTTAAAAAATAATGTGGAGAGCCTTGTGAAGCACAAGTACAAAAATTGAAGAGCCTTGTGCAGCACAAGTACAAAAAATGTAGAAAATTAAGATCAACCAAATAAGTACATGGGCTAGCTAAGCAAAAACTAACTCCAAATTGTCATGCAATCTTACAAAATCAGATTTCTTCATATTAGAACATATAAAAAATTCTACATGCAATATGGAGTACATACTAAGGCTGCATGTCAGAAAAAAATGGAAAAATAGATGGAGTAAAATACCCCCAGGAATCTAGAGGCACCGCTCACACCTTAAACACAAGGTGTGCAGTTCATCAATAAAAATCCTGCAATTCACCAATATGAAAAGAAGCACTCTCTTTCAACAAGTGATCTTCTATTATACTGGTAATATATGCAAAAATATATCATGGATGCATAATAGTTTTCTATTCCACAGAAAACTTTCCAGTATTAAGAAACAATTTTTTACATCAAATGAACTGTTCTAAATACATAACAAGTTGAATGTACAGAATATGTACCTTGGGATGAAGTAGGCCAATCCTTGACGAGGTGCTTACAACTTCCACGTGTATTCTATCATTAATAGGTGGCTCATCAAGCGTAAACTGAAACTCCTCTTCCCATCTTGGATCTCTGTTCTTCTTTACATGCTGCAACCAAGGAAAGATGGGACCATTATCCATGGTACATTCAAATATATCATAATACAATGCATTAGTCCCTTCACAGGAAAACAGGTAAGGCAGTTCTATATAAGGCAATATTGATTCAGATATTGTTGAGTTTTCCTAAGCATTAAAGCGATGCAGCCTCTACTTTCAGTGCTTTGAAATGTGAGGCACCCAACCGTGAGCCCTATTGAATAAAAAAAACCTTTACGGCAATTTGCTGAAATGATCCAATTAACTAGGTTGAAGTGGGTTTTAGCAATAACTTTCCTAAAAACAGTTTGAAAGAAGCCCACAGAATAAATAAATCCCGGACCCAAACGGTATATTATTTTATCCTTCCAAATTACATGATACTATTTAGATTTTTATTTTAAATGTGTGTTGATTGCAGTATGAGTAAATATATACATGCATGTATATATATATATATATATATATATATATATATATATATATAAAATACACACACAGAGGCATGTCATGATCTCATCAATCTTCTCATTATGCATGAGCGCACACATACATGCACACAAACATGGTAAGGAATCCTCATTTCCATTTATATTTCTATTTAATAGATGGTAAATGTTTTTTTTAAAATAACAGGAGAAGATGATTTCATTAGAGAGAATAAAGAATGTACAAAGAGAATAAGAAATCCTCCCAAGTCCTAACCAAAACAGAAAAAACAAGTAGGAAAAAGTGAAGGATGAAACATCAAGGGAACCAATAAAGCTAGCCAATCGTATCGGATGTCAGAGAATCCAATTCCTTTAAAGCAACCAGCACCAACACACCAGAGAAATGCTAAGTAATGAATCTTATCCCATAGCAAAGGAATATTCAACTTCTTCCCAGTAAATACGCAAATTTGCATTCCAATCATAAACCAGAGAGTAATGCAAAAAAGGCACATCTCCATGATGCTGCAGCATCCAAGCTTCTACGAAAAGCAGAAAAAGAGATGACCAACAAATTCTCCACCATGCCTGGCCAAACCCAACTTTCTCCCAATAAATTGAAAAGCTTATTCCACATCTTCCAAATAAAATCACAGTTCAAACACAGATGGGAAACTGTTTCTGAACTATCAAAACATAAAAAGCACACATACGGAGAAAGTGCCTTCAAAGGTCTCCTACTTTGCAACATATTGTTGGTGTTAACTCTATTAAGCACAACAAACCAAATAAAAGACTTAACTTTTGAAGGAACTTTGGCCATAAAAATTATTGCATGGAGCAGAAAGGAGAAATTAGCACTTCAAAAGAACAAAAAAATATTTACAAGAATAAACCCTCAAATAATCCAAAGACCAGGAAAAATGAGAGACGACAATTTTCCAAAATCAAAAACATAGAAGAAAGCTACTCCATCTCCTTATCGTTAAGAGGTCTGCAAAAATGGAAATCTCAAGAAGGCATAGCAACATTACCTTCCCACATATGTTCCCAAAAACAAATTTGAGAACCCTCACCCAAAACAAACTTAGTATGAGGAATGAAAAGAAAGTAAATCTGAGAAATAGCTGTCTACAGACTTTCCAAAGAACATCTAAATCCCAAATTAGGATCCCGACCATTCACACGCAACCCAAAATTTTACTGATTCTATGCCAAAGAGAGGAATCCTTTGAGGGGAACCGCCAAAGTCAGCTAGCCTAAAGGGCAATGTTTTTGAAAACCAACTTTCAAGGACCCAAATCCCCTTCCATTTTAGACCTACATACCACTTCCTAACTAGCTAAATGATCCCTCTTTTCCCCCAACCTCAAAATTGCTCATAATTTTCTCCAGCATACTAGTTATACATTTATATACCCAACAGAATCATAAAAATAGACAACATAAAGGGATGCTAGCTCCCCCCCCCCCACCCCCCCAAAAAGGGCGGCTCAGGTGGTAAACTCAAGGCTCTCTTAGTTAAATGACCAGAGTTCGAGTCTTGGGAGCTACGGCTTTCCATTTGAGATAATACCTTGGTATTGAAGTGGATAAGGGTAGAGAGGCAGGCCCATTATCCCGGTGGATTAGTTGAGTGTCCAAAGAGCCTTGGACACCATCATTTCAAAAAAAAAACATTAAAGGATGCTAGCAAGACAAGCCAAAATAAGAGTAATGCAGTCCCCTAAGGAAAACAATGCACCTTTCCACCTATATAAATGCTAGGACGCCCATCACCAGCCACCACTAGGTCCTAAAAGCCCATCAACCTAGGATTGCCACCCAAGACAACCCCTAAGTAAGACACGGGCCAATTTAAAATGTCACAACCCGCCAACAAGGCCAACTCCCTATATCTAGTGGCACTCAAATTAATAGCAGCAAACTCACTCTTACCCAAGTTAATTTTAAGCCCATAGGCCCGCCCAAAAATATTTAGTAGAGTCTAAATACTAAAAATAGAAGAACTACGATCACCTAAGACAAAAATAATATCATCAACTAAAGATGGGGCACAACCACCGCCTCTCTACCCACTTCCAAATCTTTCACCAACCCCTTACCCATTGCTCTATCAACCAATCTACTCAAAACATCAACCATTAACACAAACAAAAAGGAGATAGGATCCCCTTGTCTTACACCCTCAATGCACCAAACAAAGATTTGGGTTCACCGGTCACTAGCAAGAAAAGAAAACATGGGTCAAGCAATCCCACATCCAAGAATGCCACCTCTCCCCAGACTTCTTTCTACCAAAAATCTTATACGAGAAATTCCAAGTAATTCTATCATAAGCTTTTTCTAAGTACAATTTCAATATAATCCCTTTTCTCCTCCAAACGTTGCCCACTACCTCATTAGCAACCAAAATAGCATCCACATTATGTCTACACCCCGCAAACACACTTTGAACCTAAAAAGTAGTACTATCAAAGACAACACTCAACCTATTATCTAACATTTCAGCAATAATGTACTACACACTAGATACTAAACTAATAGGTCTAGAATCAGCAATCTTAATAGGTCTACTCTTCTTAAGCACCAAAGTGATGAAGGAGGGATTCATGCTCTTGCTCAAAATCCCATTCCAATAAAATTCATTTTCAGCAAATTCCCTTTAATCACATCCCAAACTTTCTTCCAAGAAAGCCATGTTAAGCCCGTCCAGATTCAGAGCCTTATCCCTTCCCATCCCAAACACAATAACCCTCACTTCCTCCTCCTCATGGCCTTTTCAAACAAGACATCGGTCCCAAAATGGGGTTCCAATCCAACTCCTTGGTCATAGGCCTGCAAGCATCCTCCTTAGTATAGAGATTTAAGAAAAATGCAATGATCTCAAATGCAATCAAAGAAGGATCCAAAATAACCTCACCCCTACCAAACTCAATTATTCACTAATTTTCCTTTTCTCATTAGCTAACATGTGAAAAAGGATTGAATTACAATCACCGCTTTAACCCATTTAATTTAGTCTTTTGCCTCCAACTCCTAACTTTCTTAACAATCAAATCCTCCAACTCATTCTTCAACGAAGCCTGATTAACCTACTAACTGTCCAAAAGGCATCATCTTCTTCTTTTTCTATCTAGATAATCCAACTCACGCAAAATGCTAGCATTTCTAATCCTAATATCACCAACCACCTCTCTATTCCACTTTTTCAAGGTCTCTTTAAGACAACTAAGCTCACTCATAAAATTATACCCTTCCCACCCCTCTCCAAATCCACTCCAAGAATCCCAAACAAAAGACTAGAAAGAATCATTATCTAGCCACATTCTCAAAACAAAAAGGAGTAGGATGCCAAGTAACCTTGCTAGATTCCAAAAGAGATAGGAAAATGATCAAACACTGACCTAGATAAAACAGTTTGAGAGAGATTTGAAAACTCATTCTCCCACTCCCTAGAGAACACAAACATGTATAATTGACTAGCAACAGCCCTCGCACCACTTATAGACCAAGAGAAAAGCATGTTACTAAAAAGGAGATCCCTCAAGCCACAATCTCTAATGAATCTATCGAAATTCTACATGCTCAAAGTAACCCTCCTAGTCCTTACACACCTACCCTCCCAAATGCGCCTCAATCCCTGCCCCCCGCCCCCGCCCCCACCCCCACCCAAAAAGAAAAATCAACACTCTCAAGATTAGTTTCCAAAAGAAGCATGATACGTGGAGAATGCCTAAACCAAAACTTCCCTAATCAGACCCCGCTACCTAAAATGCCCTAAACCCCTAACATTCCAACTAATAATCTTCGCTTTTTAACTCTTTCACCTCTTTCCTATACCCTTACCCCCCCCCCCCCCGGGAGGGCGGGGCCCAACACATGCTAGATAGAAAAAGAATTTTTTAGTTCTTTCTCAACCTTCCTTTTTTTCTTTCCCAAGTTCTAAGACTAAATCTCGCCTTCACCTCTTGCCCTAAAAGACTAGCTAACTTTAAAACAGGTCCTCAACGTTGCATATCTAGTCTCTCCTACCACCCCCACCCCACAAGTACTAATCACAAAAGCATCTCCCTCATTAGAATCCTCCATTTGGCATAAAGCATGAACTGTATAATTAGACCGAATAGGATGGGAAAATACCTTGTTTAGATTTATAAATTTCTAGCAATGGAACTCCTATCAGATAATCAGCCTTCCCCCCCCCCCCCCCACCCCAAAAAAAAAAAAAAAAATTGAATCACACAGAATATCCTTTACATTCAACTATTCAAGTCTTTTACCTAGAGATCCATGTTCCTTACATTGCCTGCACCAACCTGAGCATCTTCAAGATCTCTTCTTAGGACTTCCCTTAGTTTGCTACAGATCATGCCAAGAGACATCTTCCACAATCACAAGGTCTTTAAAAGCAGTTTCAAAACCAAAATTTGGATGATTAGGCATATTATCCTCCCTTTTGAAAACATGTTCTGTGATTCCTTTCTCATCACACATACTGCCCATATAATCTACAGAATCAAAAAAACAAGTTTCCATCTGATCCAGAATCAGCATAAGACCAAAACACATCCCTCATATTAGACATCAAAAACAAGAAAGCATGTTGGAATCGTTCTTAGTCTCATTAGAATCGTTCTTAAGATCCTTTACTAACTAAGATCCTTCATTGAGTGGAAAATGATCTTCCAGTTGTTGTATGTTTATCATCGACTAGCCTCCTAGAAAGTTTGTATGATGCAGAACACCCCACTAAACACCTTCTGAACTCTGCTCTTCATCATTAAAGGCATCCTTCTCTTCTTCCAAATGAACCCCACACTTTTCAACCCAACACCCTTGGGCCTGGCCACATCCACCCCATTGTCTTTAACTCAACTCAAAACTTCAGCTAATGCTCCCCTAGTGGTTGTGGGCTTAGAATTCCTTTTTTTCTCAACCCTTCTTTTTTTTGGATAGCGAAAGAAAAGATTTCATTAATAAGAGAAGAATTCACAAAGTGGAGAACAAGACATCTCCCACCAAAATTTTGGAGAAGTACCAAAAAAGGAACTAAAAACACTATGAAAAGTCAAAGCAAAAAATTCATCCAATCTTGCTGGATTTCCAAAAAGCTAGCTCCCTTAAAACATCCAAAGCAAACGCACCATGAGGAGGCCAAGTATTGAATCTTTTCCCAAACCAACAGCCAATTCAATTTTTTTTTTTTTCCATGAAAAATCCATGCATTACTCTTCAACCATAATCCCCATACAACTGCAAATATACCGCATTTCCAAAGAACAGCCTTATCCTTCCTTCTTCCAAAACCTTCAAAAGAAATAGCCAGCATTCCTTCCACCAACACTAGACAAACCCAAGCTTCTCCCAACACACTGAATAATTCATTCTAGATACTCCAAGAAAATTAGAGTGCAAGAACAAATGAGATGCTGACTCATAATTCAAATAATAGAGCACACAACATTTGGAGAAAAGGCCTTCAAAGGTCTCCTGATTTGCAACAAATTATTAGTATCGATTCTATTAAGCACAGCCAAGCAAATGAAAGCCTTAATCTTTGGGGGAGCTTTTTCCTTCCAGATATATAACTATAGAGGAAAACAAGAATTAGAATAGGTCAAAAACCCAAAAAAGAAAAGAAAAAAAAAATTATATATCTACAAGAATACGCCTCCGAATGATCCAAAGCCCAAGACCGAGTATCCCTAGTTGAAGAAAGATGACAACTGTTCAATAACGACAACAAGGAGGAAGGTTCCATCAACTTTCTATCAATTAGAGATCTTTTGAAATGAAAGTTCCAAGAAACCAGAGGGCCAACCAAATCAACCACAAAGAAAGAAATCATACTATCCTGCCTTGAGCTCAATTCAAAGAGATGAGGATAAACTATGGATAGAATATCATTCCCCTACCACAAAATCAATATGAGGAGCAAATAAGGGATAAATCTGAGAAACAAATATTTATGGACTCTCTGAAGAACATAGCAAACTAACACCGGTATCCCACCCATTCACACCAACCCATGCTTACTGCTAATCACTTTATACCAAAGGGAATTATCTTCTAAGGGTAAACGCCATAACCATTTAGGTAGTAGAGTGATGCTTTTAGATGCCAAATTACCAAGACCCAATCCTCCCCCATTTTGGACTCTCAGACCTCATCCCACCTTACTAAGTGATCTTGGAAACCTCCAACTCCAAACCATAAGAAATCTCTCATTATTTTCTCAATCTTATTTGCAATCCCCACCAAAATCTTAAAAATTGACAAATAATATAAGGGGGATACTAGATAAACAAGCCTAAATAAGGGTGATTCTACCCCCAAGGAATCCAAGATTGCCCCCCAAAGGGCCCCCTAAGTTAGAGGTCACTCTAAAATACCACAACCCACTTCATAAGCCCGCTCCCTAACACATTCAGGGGGTACTTTAATATTTGCTAAACCACTTTTCTCTATATTTATTTTAAGCCCCAACAACCTCTCAAAGACATTGAGGATATCCAATATAAATCTTAAATAAGGGTCATGACCATCTAGAAAGCAAATAGTATCATCCGCAAACTAGGGGTGAGAAAACACCACTCCCTCTCCTCCCCATTTCTAAACCTTTTACCAACCCCGAATCAACAGCCCTATCCACCATTCTACCCACTACATCAACTACTGGGGCAAACAGAAAAGGGGAGAGTGGGTCCTCTTGTCTAATACTTCCCGAAGCCCTAAACCAAGACTTATGTTCTCCATTCACACCATTTGAGAACTATACATTAGATAAGCAACCTGTTAACAAATGGCATCAATACTCACCAAAACCCTTTATTGCAAAAATTTTGTCCAAACAACTCCAACGAATCCTATCATAAGCCTACTCAAAACCCAATTTGAATATGAGTCCCCTCTTCTTCCTCCTACGAATATCCTCCACCACCTCATTAGCCACCAGCATAGCATCCACTATTTGTCTACCTCACACAAAAGCACTCTGATTTGTAGAAACAATCTTATCAAACACTGCACTCAGCCTATTAGCTAGAACTTTGGTGATAATCTTATAAGCACTAAAAACTAGCCTAATAGGTCTAAAATCCTCTATCTTAATGGACCTTGATTTCTTAGGCACAAGGGTAATGAAAGTAGAATTAGTGCTCTTACTCAAAATCCATTCCCATAAAATTCAGCAAAGACTTTAAGCAAGCCATCCTTACAGTATCCCAACAATCTTGGAAGAAAGCGATTAAAAGTTTAAATCATCTGGACCCTAAGCCTTATCACTCTCCATCTCAAAAGCTAACCCCCTCACTGCCTCCTCATCAAAAGGTCTTTCTAACCAAAGCATTTGATCCCTAGAGATGGGATTCCACTCTAATCTTTCAACCATCGATCTACAATCTTCCTCAAAATAAAGATTATTGAAAAAATTAGAGATCTCATAGACAATCCTATCAAGATCATTATCATTAATAATTCTCCCTCCCCACACCCCCAACTCCCTAATCATATTTTTCCACATCTTTCTTTAGCTAGCCTATGGAAAAAACCTTTATTACAATCACCTTTTCTGGCCCATTTAAATTTGGTCTTTTGTCTCCAGCCCCTCATTGCCTTAAAAATCACATCTTCCAATTCATTTTTAAAAGAGATCCTTTTTGCCTCCTCACTCTCTAAAAGATTATTCTCTCCCTTTCTATCCAAAAAATTCAGCTCACCTAAGAAGCTAGACTTTCTAATTCTAACATCTCCAAACACCTCTTTTTTATTCCAAGTTTTCAGTTTCTCTTTCAAACGTTTCAACTTGCTTATAAACCTAAAGCCTTCCCAAACCCTACCTATATATTCTTCCCTTGAGCTCCTCACTATGGTCTTAAAAGAAATGTGATCCAGCCACATATTCTCAAACCTAAAAGAAGTGGGACCAACACCATACTAGATTCCAGAATAATAGGGAAGTAGAAGTAGGTCTCGAGAGTACAGTTTGAGAGAGATTAGAAAAATCTTCCAGTCACTACAGAACAAAGATCTATCAAGTGATTCAAGTCTACTAGTAACCACTCCAGCCTCCACCCCCCCCCCCCAACAACGATAAAATAAAATTATATATCCCCAAATTATAAAATTTGATTTCTCAAAATACTAGCATTAATACTACACTCCCTTTTCTTCTCCCCCACAAACCTAACCACATTAAGATCCCCTCCAGTAGCCACCTAGGTGAGAAAAACCCAAAAAAATCCAATAAAGCTCATCCCATAAAGCAATCCTAAGAGTTGGTCTAGGAGGACCATACATTGAGGATACCCACCATTGGCCCCTCCCTTTCGCTTTGACAAGAACTTAAAGGGAAAAGAACCCCACTAAGTTGTCCACTTTAGAGATAGTTTGAGGGTCCCACGTAACTAACACCACTAGAGGCACCTCGAGAGGGTAAGAAGTCCCATTCCCTACATCAAATGCCCCTAACGCTCCTAACCGTCCCTCGGTTGATCATCTCCATTTTAGTTTCCTAAATTAGAACAATGTCTGGGGAGTCCTTAGATAACACTTCCTTGATCAGGCTCCTTTTCCTCATACCCCCAAGACATCTATGTTGCCTAGAGTGCGGAATGTTCAAGTTTGAAGAAGGAGAACGGGATTGCGGTACAACACATGCTCTAAACTGTGGAATGTTAGAAGTATACTTAATTAGATATATTGTAGAAAAAAGTGTACTATCACTTTTATATTTTGGAGAGGATATAGAGCTGTTTCAAAATCTAGAAGAGAGTTTTTTGTTGTGGAATAGATTAATAATAACAAAAATAGAACTAAAATGTGATGAGACCCACTCCTACCTAAAAAAAAGATATGATATGGGAAAAATATAGAACTAAAACTTTGGATCATTAGACTAAGCGTTCTGGAATGAAAACGTACCACGTTTTGGAAAGTTTGTACCAATACGTGGTCCACTAGGGTGTGAGTGTTTTCTGGTAACTATGCCTCTCGCAATTTAACTAATAAACTTCATATCTTAACCCACTTTCCACCCTTCCCAATCCCTTACCCCCTCATAATTAATAGAAGAAACCAAATTTCTAGTTATTTTTAAACTTTCTCCTTTCTCTCATAAGTTCTGGGGCTCAAACCCAACCTCACCTCATTTCGACGACATCTACTAGTTTCAAGCCCAAGTCTTGTACGAGTTTGTGCAAGTCTTTAAAGTCACTATCACCTCCCTCAGAGCTGAGTTCGCAGCCCACCCCCTACTAGAATCTTCCCTCTAGCAAACAGTATTAAAAACAATACAAAGCTAAATAAGGAGGGGAAGGATACCATTACTAGTTCCAGAGGAACCTAAATCCCTAAAGAAGAACCTACCTTATCATCATTATTCCCCCCCAACACCCAAGGGGGAAACATTAAAGTTATCGACACAAAGGATATTAAGCTTGGGGTCAAGAGTCAAAGACCACTTATCATTTACGGTATTCAATTGATTTCAAAATGATTAATAGAATGTTTATCTATCTATGTACATGTGTGATCCCTACCATCAGCATTCATTCCCCATTTGCTCTGAGGTGTTATCAGCTAGTGTATTCTGCCTCAAGCCATATGAATCCTCATCTTCATTTTCTTCTTCGAGTAATTGAAATAGTCCATTTTCTTCATCAAGTTAGCTCTCATCTAAGCAACTAACAGTTCCTTCTCAAATTCACACACGCTACTCATATCATCCTCCATATCAAAAAAGAGAGTCTAACTCTGTTTCCTCTTAAGGAGTAGCCTTCTGATTTTCCTCAAAATCTGATTGTAAAGGAAAAAATTGATTTCTCAAATTTAAGTTCAAATCCTGTAATCCGATCCAAGCATTCCTGATGGAGTTGTAGCTTTCCTCCCTTCTGTGAGAAGGATCATCATGCACTAACAACTACCATCTGTTCTGTCTTCCTTTTTACTGGCTGCAACCCACTGCCCATCATTGCAATTCAGCCCTTCATGAGCATGAATACTCTCCCATCCCCTCCTCAGTTCCGTTCGGCTTCTTATCATATTTTTGAATAAAACTTCCAGCCTCATTAGGAGGATAGGCCTTCCTCATCCCGGCCCACACTAGTTTGGTCTTCATCGACCAACTAAACTTGGGCCCCTTCACACAAGGCCCACTTGATTTCAGTCCTTCAAACCCATTGCAAATATTAAATTTGACCATCCCCCATCAGCTGTTTTGAGCTTAATTGCATGGACTGATTTTGGATATAATTACAGGGCTCTGTATTCAATGAATCTCAACCCATTTAAAAACATCCCCTTTTTTAAGTGGCCAATTCAGTAAAGGCCAGTTTTTAACAAATCTTTTAAACCCATCAATATATTTGAAATTTAAAAAATGATCTTCACTACCATTGAATTGCATAGGTGCAGGAGATGAATTCAGAAGGAGATCCCTCAAATCCCTGCAATCCCAGACTCACCGGTCCTCTTGGGGGGGAGCAACCCTTTTCACCATAAAATTTCAAAGTAGAAGAGATGCCCGGCAAGAGCATCTTAATGCACTCACCCTTTCAACATGCGTCTCGATTCTCCGAATATTAGCAGAACCACAGTCGACACAACAATGCCCAGGATGACAATCTCCAATCAAATCATCTCTTCCAATAATCAAATCCTGCAAAGCAAGTAAGGACTGCCATCTTGAAGATTCCACTCCCTCAAGGATGCAAACAGCCTGAGACCTACCTACGTCTTTGAATTTCTCAATACACAAGAATCGACACCTTCAGTGTGTTTCAGGCTAATGGCTCCTCCAACTACTCTAAGAACAGAACCCTGAGAAACCTACTTGACCCCTCCTCTTTCAGTCCCTGCAATAACACCATCTCTCTTTGGACCCACAAAAAAAATTCATCACTCCTCGTCAGAAGGGATGACGAATGCCTCGCAAATTCCGAGATACAAAAAGCAACATATCCAGGCGATATGAGTTAATACACTTTCCGATCCACTTTAAAGGTATAATGAATACCCAAAAGCAGCCTCTAAAACACGGAGGAAGAAAATCACTTGCCAGAAACAATGGAGAGAGAGAGAGAGAGAGAGTTGAAGATAGAAGAAAATACAATCCATGCCAGAATCACTTTCCGGTTACCAGAAAGATGTATTGCAACTATTCTTCTTCTTTTTTTTTCCTCACTGCAACTACATACAATAAGGCACAAGACTATAGATGGTAAATGTTATCCTCTTGCATTGACTAGAACAACTTCTTCTCTTCATAAAATAGATTAAATCAGTAGGGCTACAAACAAACCAAGCCGTGTGAGTGGCTTGAGAGTTTGGCTCAGTAAGAGCTTTCAGCTCATTTATTGTATAAATAAGGGATTCACAAGCCCAATTTTAGGCCTGAACACAGCCAGGTGCTCGTTTCGGCTCGTGAGCAGGTTGATTGGGTTTGATAATAGGCTCAAATGAGGCTCGTTTACGGACTTGTTTAATAGACTCAAATTAGGCTAAGGTGTTGGAATTATTCAGCCTTAAGGCCTGAGCTGATAGTTTGATGGGCTGCTGGGCATGGCATGGCCGCATAGGTTCATTAATTTAGCCCAAGCTGATAGTTTGACCACATGGGCTGCTGGGCATGGGCTCATTAATTCAGCCCAATTTCAAATTACATTAGGGAGCCAATGAGGTTGTTGAGATTTTGATTAAATGAATGACCTAACTTGAAGATAGGTCTCTCCCTCTATTTGCAATACAAATCAAATACATTCTATGATTCTAATAACAATAATACGCTTACTAACTCTCACTAATGATAACATACTAACACACTTAATAATAACAATACTAAAAGACATAAATAACCTCTAACACTCCCCCTCAAGTTGAAGCATAAATGTCATATGCTCCTAGCTTGTTACTAATAAATTTAACACAAGCACCCCCAAAAGCTTTGGTAAACAAATCAGCAAGCTGCATATTAGACTTCACATAAGCAGTAGCAATGAGCTTCTGCAAAAGTTTCCCTTGAACAAAGTGGCAATCAACTTCAATGTGTTTTGCCAACTCATGAAAGACCAAGTTGGAGGCAATATGAAGAGCAGTTTGATCATCACACATCAACTTCATAGGTTGAGAATGTGAAAAACTCAATTCTTCCAACATGTTCATCAACTAGAAAAGTCCACAAGTAGTGCGAGCCACACTCTATATTCTGATTCAGCACTTGACCTGGCAAGTGGCCACCACAGTTTGTTTTTTACGCTTCCAAGAAACCAAATTACCACAAACTAAGATACAATACCTGATCGTGGATCTCTGGTCGGAAGGTGACCCAGCCCAATCTGCATTTGTACATCCATGAATATAAGTGTGACCCTAATCACAAAATAAAAGACCTCTCCCAGTTGCACCTTTGAGATATCTCGAGCTATGAAATACAACATCCCAATGACTTGTCCTCTGAGAATCTAGAAATTGACTCACAACACTTGTTGCAAAAGATATATCCGAGTGAGTGACTATAAGATAATTCAAGTTTCCAACACATCTCCGATATTGTCCAGGATTAGGCAAAAAAACACCCATATTCAGCACCAACTTTTTGTTAGGATCCATGGGTGTATCAACAGGTTTGGATCCCAACAATCTAGTTTCATCCAACAAAACAAGAACATACTTCCTTTGTTTCAAAACAGTTCCTATACGAGATCTAGATACTTCTATACCCAAGAAGTATTTCAACGGTCCCAAATATTTGGTTTGAAACGTAGTTTATAGAAAAAGTTTGAGACTTTGAATACCTTTATCATCATCACTTGTAATAACAATATCATCCACACAAACAACAAGAAGGATCCTACCCGATGGAGTATGACAATAAAACACAGAATGATTCACTGCACACTGTCGACAACCAAACTCAAGTACTACAGCACTAAAATGACCAAACCATGCTCTATGGGATTGTTTTAAAACATGTAGTGCCTTCTTGAGCCAACACACTAAACCTGACTCCCCTTGAGCAACAAACCCAAGTGGTTGCTCCATATAGACCTCCTCCTCAAGATCACATACAAGAAGGCATTCTTCACATCTAATTGATTTAGAGACCAGTGACAAGTAGTAGCCAAGGAGATAAACAAACTTATTGATGTAAGCTTGGCAACCAGAGAAAATGTGTTAGAATAATTCAAACCATACACTTGAGTATACCCCTTAGCAACAAGACGAGCCTTTAGACGAACCACAGAACCATCAGGGTTGACTTTCACACCAACCATAGACTTCTCAAGAGGAAGAGATACCAAGTCCCAAATGTCATTGTCCTATAAAGCATTCATCTCTTCAGCCATAGGATTCCTCCACCCAAAGTGGGCTAAGGCTTACGAAACAAATTAGGAAGGGCAATAGAAGATAAAGCAGTAACAAAACAATAATAGGAGGTTGATAAGAAGTCAGAACAAACATAGCTAGAAATGGGATGTTGGGTACATGTGTGTTTACCTTTCTGAGCAGCAATGGGAGGATCAACATTATGGGAAATACGATCATCAGACGAAGAAACCAAAGGTGTGGTAGTAGAAGCTAGAGGGGACTCTCTTCCTTGGAGCTGCCATCATAAATACACCTGCAAATTAGGATGTTCGAGACAATGAGAAGGATTCGAACTACATGGAGACTCAAATGGTTGGTTAGGCAAGGATAGCAAAGTAGAATCTGGAAGATTAGGCAGAGGAAGAGACTCATTGAGCTCAGGAAGCACTCAGGGATTGGTTGTAGTAAGGAGTAGACTCAAAGAAGGTAACATCTGCAGAAACAAAGAAGCGATGCAGCACAGACTATAACAATAATATCCCTTTTGAGTATATAAGTAGCCTAGAACGACACATTTTATAGAACGAGAATCCAACTTATCTACCCCAGGAGTTAGTTGATGAATAAAGGAGACACACCCGAATATACAAGGAGGGAAAGAGAATAAAAGTGAATCAAGGAAGAGAATGGAGTAGGGAATTTTACCACTAAGAATAGAGGATGGCATCCTAATCAATAACAAGCGACAAGTACAACATCACTCCAAGACAATTTAGGTACATGCATTTGATAAAGTTAGGTGCAACTGATTTCAAGGATATGTCTATTTTTTTCTCTCTTTAGCATTATCACTTCAAAGTATTCAAATTGGCAAACCGAATTAAGTCTTTATTTCAAAACGAAAGACACAAAATATATGAAATAACTTGGACTGATCTTTTATTAAATATAGCCAAAATCATTCTTGAATAATCATCCACAACGGTTACAAAGTACCAAAAACCCAACTTGGACACAACTCTATGAGGACCCCAAACATCAGCATGGACTAACTTAAAAGGGCTTGCAGCCCATTTATTGACTCGAGAAGCGAAAGGGATGTGATGGTGTTTTCCCAACTAACAAGACTCACAATCAAGACTAGACATAGAACTCAAATTAGGAACAAGATGTTTCAACTTTTCAAATGAAGGATGACTACGATGACAATGAATTTGGAGAGGTGTGGCAGCAGCAGTGCAGGCGATAGAAGCAGATAGCAGCTCAAAGTGATAAAGACCACCAGCTTCATGCCCTCCGCCAATTGTCTTCCTCATCATCAAATCTTGAATAACCACGAAATCAAGGAAGAATGTTACTGAACAATTCATAGGTTTAGTAATCTTGCTAACAAACATAAGATTGAAAGGAAACTTGGGAATATACAAAATTTAAGGAAGAGGAATAGAAGAAGTGGGATTTACAGTACCTAACTCCCTTGACTGCAGTGGTGGATCCATCAGCAAGAGTAACACAAGTTAAATTTGCAAGATATTGAAGATTAGAGAAGAAATTAGGTATACATGTGATATGATTAGTGGCAACAGAGTCTATGACACAAGGACTAGGATGAGAAGTAGTGGATGACGGGCATACTGTAGGATTACTTGTTTGGGCAACAGATGCAATGGGAAGAGAAGCTTGTTGCGATGCTTGATATTGCTGGAACTTGGAATACTCTTCCTTTGACATGGATACAGTACGTTGCCCGCCACTCGACCCCAAAGGTGTGGAGTTGGTGGTGATTGCATTGGCTGCCCCCAAAGGTGTAAATTCGGTGGTGGCTGCATGGACAACACGTGAATGTCTACTGTGGAGATCCCAACACTGATCAATAGTATGATTACTTCGTCCACAATGAGTGCACTTGCGAGGAGTGACTACCTCCTCCACCTCCTGCACCTCTACCAATTTGATTTCGACTCAAATTTCAAAGCTCCAAAAGTACGGAAATTTTGAAAAAAATTTCGATTTCGACGTCCATTTTGATTTCGATTTGAAAAAATAACGGAAATCAATAGTAAAGCATGGAATTCTTTGTGAAACTTTAGAAATGGTTAACAAACATAATAATATAAGTTTTAGGACTAATATATTACATGTTAAATACATCTATGTTGTGTATGAGGTGGAAAGTTTGTAATATAGTATTTGTATCAAACATATTTGTAAGATAATGTACCGTAAACATATTCAGCTAATACAAATGAAATTCATAAATCATTTAAATATTATTTATTGTACAAATAATGATAATTTAGACATAAATGGTTAGATAAAATGTTGCTGTAAGTTTATTTTTTCATATAATTTCAAAAGCATTTGTAATAATATTTTGTTTCGATACAAATAAATAAAATAAATTAAGAGATAAATTTCACTTCACTCCTAAATCTCTTATTTGAATTTCAAGGAAATTTCATTGTATATTTATCTACAAGTTTCGCTTAAATTTTGAGATTTCATCGAAATTATGCAAGACGGAAATCAACTTCCATTTCGATTTTGAGGGTAACGGAAACAGGAAATTACAACAGAAATTTTGACAATTTCGTGGAAATTTAAGACCATGATCTCTACCACCACGACCACTCGAACCACCTCGATAACTTCTGCAGTTGTTTGGTAGAGAAATAGAATCACCCTACATAGCAAAGGCTGCCCTCTCAAAGCCAAATGCAAGAGCACGAGAACATGTGCTAAAGGTAACACGAAGGACATGAGAATAAACATCAACAAATGATGGCAACTTTGCACTACTAAGTATCTGGGACCAGACTACCTCAAACTCAGGTTTCAAGCCCGCTATAACCCAAAGAACTGTCATCTGCTCCCTCTGCTTCTGCATCTCATGAACATGTTGCACAATGTTAAGCTCCTCATGAATACGCTTCATCTCTCGAAAATAATCTGCAATGCTCCTAACTCTTTGTTGTAACTGAAAGTGCTCCTAGGATAAATCATATATACGTGCAATGCTACTAAAGTATAAAAGCTTAGCATAATCCCAAATCCCCTTGCATATATCTAGATGCATGCACATCCGTGCAATCTATGGCTCCATCAAATTCCACAAGAGGGTAACAATCAAGACATCTTCTTGAATCCACACTTCTTTTCCCTTCTCATCAGAAGGATCAAATTGGAGCAAGTGGTCAAATTTTCCTAATCCAACTAAATAAACTCGAATAGCTTTAAACCATTGAACATAATTATTTCCATCAAACTTTTGAGTCGTTATTTGTGGCAACAATGAAGGAAACATGTTTTTGGTATTCATAGACTCCATCCCAACACTCATAAACTTGCAGTCACACCAATATCAAACAATAAAAATAATCAAAACTAATGGAGACAATCACAAACTATGTGAAGCACCGACACAACCATGGACAAGGTGAACGACTTACCAACTGAAATAGCACTGCCACAGCCTCACAACTTAACTTAGAAACACTGCCACTGTTCCAAGAAACTCACAAAGAAGCCTTTACAAACACCGAACAAAACTAATGGATTGCCACAAGTGCATGGTCAAAAAAGGTTGGATTTTTGAACAAAAATCATGCTCAACAGCTTGATAATATTTTCTAAAGAAGGAATCAGAACATAGCAGAGGAAAAAAAAAGGTGGCCGAAAACTATCTCACGCACTGGCACGTGGGGTTGGCACTGCCGGCAGTAGGCTGGCGTGTGGCGGTGCGTGGGGCTGTTTCCAGAAATGGAGTTTTGTGGGGGTAGGCTTTGGAGGGTGTTGTTTTTGGCTATATGGTTGGCTTTGTGAAATAATGAACTGTGGAGGTGGATCTAAGAAGGACAACGACAGGAGTGTGTTTTCAAGCAACAGCTAAGTATGATAGGGTTTAGGTTGGATCGTGCTCTGATACCATGTTGAGATTTTGATTAAATGAATGACCTAACTTGAAGATAGGTCTCTCCTCTATTTATAATACAAATCAGATACATTCTAATGACAATAATACCCTTACAAACTCTCATTAATTAATGTAACTAACACACTTAATAATAATAATACTTAAAGACATAAATAACCTCTAATAGAGGTAAACGTAACTTAAGAGGGGAAAAAAAAACCATACATGCCCTAATTTCACTTCTCCATCCCTCATGCAATCTGATTTCTTTCCTCCCACCGTCTCGTTGCCTTGCCAGATGGAATGCCCTCATCTCCTAATAGATTCTTCAATCCAGAACTTGAAGGTTCCAACACAAAGTCCCATTGAAATTGTTCTCCTCCAATATCTTCTCCAACCTCTTCTTCTACATAATGAAATTCTCTCTTTGATTCCAACAATTTCATCTTGCTAGCATGGTTGGCATTAGGAACCGCTGGAGCAACGATGAAGTCATGGACCTTGCAGTGGATGACGGCGACCTATTGACACCACAGCCACCAGTGGTAAAGTGGGGCACCTAAGTGAGGCCAAGAGCTGTCCGGAGGAGTTGCAACAGGTGGTGACGAAGAACCCCAAAGCAGTGACAAAGGGTGAGCCAAGCCCGAGCCAAAGCCCGAGCCATTCACTTCTATTTTCAAGCTGAGCCCAATCCTGGATTTCTGAGCTCGCTTCAAACTGCTGAGCCTGAACATATTAATGCTCGGCTCGGCTCGTTTGCAGCACTATAAATCAGGTGATGTCATAATAAATGGAAAGAAAGAAGTGGCTTTCCTGCTAAAACTTCATGGCTTTGTCAAAAAGGCAAGTTGTAGAACCTTATCTCATAGTACCAAACTAACCACTTCCTTGCAAATACTAAAAGCACTATATGCAGTAAAACAGAGTTGAACTTCAAGAAAAATTTTACAGGTTAGTCCACACATACATTTCTTCTTAATTGCTTTGAACATATAGAAGGTTTCAAACATAATCTTCTAACATGCAAGTAAATTAAAAAGCAAGGAAGAGGGAAAATATTATTGCAATTTATATACCTTAGTTCTTCTCTCTTCTCCTTTGAAAATAATCCGAACATATGGATTGGTATGGTGCTTTCCTTCAACATCTTGAGCCTCATGAACCATAATCACAAGTAGGCCTCCACCAGGAGGAGTTCCTTCAGGAGCCTTCTGTACTGTACCTGAATCTTCAAAACCTTTAGGCATGTCCTCCTCTTTAAAAGGTTTGTACATCAATTCCACTACAAGCTGTCCCCGTGACTTCTCATTTTGAACATCATTTGGATCCATATTCTTCAAAAGGTCCAGTGTCATAACTTTTGGCTCTTCAGGGGAAAGCTCTTTCAAGGGAACAACGTTCATACCCATCTTATCATGTTTTCCAACCTATGGAAAAGAAAATAAACAGCTTAAGCAAACATGAGAAGCAACTTCAGACTAGTAATTGGGAATATTTTTACCTGCTCCCAATCATAAACTTGAAGCTCTAAAGCTTGGGACTCTGGATCTTTAACAACCATATTAAATTCTTCATTCCATTCAGGGTTCAGGTTTTTGTGTTTCACAGTCGTTTTCTTTCTTGGAAGCTTATCTTCAGTGAGCTTTAGTTTCACATAAGGATCTGATGCACCAAGAAGATCTTTCTTTTTTAGCTTCATTGCCCTCAAGACCTTAACATGGAGAATTCCAACAGGCTTCTTCAAAGCCCTGCAAAGTCCAAGCGAAGCTCATTCAATCAAAATATAGAAGCCCAGCAAGTGCAAAGAATCTTATATCAAAATTTCAACAAATGGCACAGAAACTTACTTTGACACATCCAAAATTGGTATTTCCAGGGTTCTGGGCCATAGATACATGTTGGAAACCTGATCTTTAATCAACTCCTGCAAGAAAACTTCTTTCTAAGACCTTTAAATCTTGAAAGATTATAGTAAAAAATTATTTTTTTAAAAAAATGGTGGAGCAGTTGTTCCAAATGACCTCAGCTAAATAGTTAGCTCAAACAAGTAACTAAAAAATGGGACAATCTATGAACAATAATCAAACTACCTTTTCAAAGGAAAATCCTAAAAAAGTAAAATAAATGGAGTGACACTAGCCTTCTAGCTTCTCTTTATCTCATAATGTGCATAGAATACTTTAAAAGAATATGAAATATAAAGTTAGAAAAACTTAACTGAAGACTATGGTCAGTGGCACTAAATATTTAGGTACTTAATTTTCAGTTCTATCAAAGAGAGGCTATATCTTTCTTTTTCCCAATCAGAAAACTTCAAAAGTGTAGATACTTCTAGAGTATTGTCATATACTCGTACCACTATTGTATATGAATTGGATACCAGTACACATCAGATACTCCTTGAACAAGTGTGAAATACTTCTAAAACATGTCTTGACAAGTCCACAACAAATCCTAGACCTTTTTTTTCTTTCACAGTTGTGATGCATCCTTGTGTGTATGTATATGGATTGACATGTAAAATACATTAGCTCTGGACTTGGGAGCATGGTCTGAAGCTTTGAACTTTGATTTATGAGGATTTTGACAAAACTCAATACAATTTTGTATTGCATTTTGTTTAAGTCAAAAAATTCAAATCCGTGGCTGAGCTTCCATGCTCAACACAAAATAATGTTTTTTAAAACGCAACAAAGCCACAAATATTTACACAACTCATGTAAAAATTATTTTAATTGTAATTGATAAGTTATTAACAAATTAAATAACAAAGAAACATCACATCTTTTAAATCCATTTTTTTATGGCAAAAGAAATTTTCATTAATAGGAAAAATTATTTAATTGTAATTGACAAGTTATTAACATATTAAATAACAAAGAAACATCACATCTTTTAAATCCATTTTTTTATGGCAAAAGAAATTTTCATTAATAGGAAAAAAAATTTATATAAGGGAGAGTGAGGCATCTCCTGAAAAATATTTGGAACAAACCAGGGAAAAAAACTTTTAAATCCTTTTATACTTTTTTCATATTCTGTGTCCATCTTTGACTCTATTTATATTGTTTTAGATATAAGATGGTAGAATGTTGATCTACCTGTGTAAAACACACACAGAGAGGCACACACACGTATATAATTATAAATGTATACCTGCCTTATTGCATATCATATTTTTAAGAATTCACGCAACTACATATCCATGCTTTATATACTGCAATGGTCTATTACCCTATTACATAGAAGTACATGGCACATGCAGCTATCAAAAGGAAAAGTTGGATTCATCCAGAAAATGAAAAACATGAGACGGGTAGATAGAAAATAAAAATAGATGTGTAAAATTCCTACAGATAAAAATTTGAAAGGATGAACATACTGCTCAGAAGGTTTGCAATTCGCACATGGATAGTTTAGGTATAGGATGCTTCAACCAAAACTTAAATGGAGACGTTTCCCTGCTAAAACTTCTCCCCCAAAAAAAAAAAAATCCAAATAAACCAATTTTCTGGAAATTTTCTGTGTTTCAATGGTTAAATCTAACAGATTCAAGAATATCCCATACATAATTACTTGGAATGCGGTGCGTTTCGGGTCATGGTACGGGTAAAGTACAGGGTGCTCTACTTAAGAGGTAACTGGTTCTCAGGAACTAGGCTTAGTTGGTACACCATTTTGGGTCATGGTACACTTGAATATTTACTTATTATTAATACTTTTCATATCTGATTAAATAAAAATATATGTGTATTAAACTAACAATTACATTTTTTTTATTATAAATTTCAATTTTTTTACAAAATTTCAATGAGAGAAATAAAAGTAAATCACTATAATTCTTAATTAAATTATATAAATAACAATAATTAATTAATAATTAACTTATTTCTTTTAATATAAACTAGTGAATTATTTTTTATTATACTACCAGAAGTA
Source organism: Malania oleifera (assembly GCF_029873635.1). NCBI lineage: Eukaryota > Viridiplantae > Streptophyta > Magnoliopsida > Santalales > Ximeniaceae > Malania > Malania oleifera. The sequence goes on along the minus strand of NC_080421.1, from coordinate 4,110,337 downwards.
CACAGATTTGGACTCTTCAAATAAACAAGCTAACATAAAAAGTAAAATAAAATTGATAGTTTCCAGCAGTACAATTTTCAAGGGTAAATGTTTGACATTCCTCTACTGGTAAAAAACAAAAAAGAGGATGGGGGAACTCAAAAGTCAAAACATCTTGTTCAAACGGAATCCATCTGACATTGCAGCAAGCCAGCAACAGGAATCCAGAGCCCTATTGTGTCGCTGGCTTTGCAGCAGTTTTGTGGATTATATCTTCAGGGTTCAAGCCTACTGAATTTGCAACTTTTCTTACAATTTGTTTGAATTTCTGAATATATTCTATAATACCATATGAATTGTTAACAAATTTGGGTCGCCACTTTTGACAATTCGGATCCTGACCCCCATCGATCTGGGGCTCTATTGACCCTCAAACTGGTATGTTCGATCTGGATTGCGCTTCCATCCCATGCTCAGAGTAACCAGACACAAACAAAGAAGGAAATAAAAGGGGTAAAAAGAGCAGAGAGAGGGTGAGTGGAGGGGTTATGCAGAGACACCATCAACAACAGAGGGTATTGTACCTGGACGAACCTGTACAAGCCAGGAATTGACATAAGATCTGCCCCTACAAGCTTCAATCCAAAGTCAACCTGAGGCTGCAAAACCAATGCCATAAATATTGAGAGAGAGAGATTTAAATAAATTATGAATACTAGAATAGTAAATTCTAAAAATAGTCAACATAATTTTTAAGCATATATGTAACATATACTTAGTCAAGCGAAACATTGGTTGGCCAGCCCATAACATGATATCGGCAGGCAGTTTCACAGATTTCAGAAAAGATCCCACAGCAAGGCTATTATACTTTTCCATTTTTATTTCTTTCTTCCTCTTGTTCCTCCCCTCCCCAGTCATCCTTTTAGCAAGACCACTAATGTCCACAAAAACTTGTAAAAGCTTTAGATTTGTTGCAGATTTGTACTTGGTTCTATGATTTTTAGAACAATAAGTTTTCCACTGAAACACAGAACATGTGGAGGAAAATATGTTAATCAGATGAACATAAATTTTCCCAATAAAAACACTTTTTTCCCCTCTAGTGGACCAATCTAGGGTGAGTCCCCCCCCCCCCCCCGGGTTTTTTTTTTGCCTAAACTTCTCCTTTTTAAAAGCAAAATCTGAGTCTAACGTGTTTGGTAATCAGCTTTTCCAGTTTTTAGAAGTCAACTATTTGCTTGGGAGTATTTAAACGTTACAAATTTGAAACTTTTAGAAGCAAAAAGCTAGCTTTTCCTCCAATAAATTATCTTATTCCATTATCGTCCTTAATTTCTTCCAAATATTACAAAACTATCAAAGCATTAATTATATTCCCCAAAAATACATATCTATCTTTGCCATTTTAAATACTTTTAGGCACCTTAAAATTTTTTTACCGAACACTCAAAGCCAGCTTTTTTCTTTCTAGCAGATCCTTTCTCACCAGAGGTGGGGTCAAACATTTTTAAAACAATATCAACAAGCTCCTTTTCATTAGCTCCTTTTCAAAAGGTCACGCGAAAGCCAAACTAAGCCCTAGTCATCAAATTCTCTGTAACAATGCCAGGAGACCCAGTCACAGGTTCACACACGCAAGTATGGAAGAAGAAATTTAAGCTAATCTGATGAGCTTATTAGTCAGCCCAATAAAATAACTTTCTTCTGCTCTTCTTTACCAAAGATCAAACTTATCTAATCATCAAATACCAAGTAACGACACATAATGTAACAAACAAAGAGATGTGACCTAAGATGCAAGGAGAGAGAGAGAGAGAGAATACATAGAGAGGAGAGAGTTGGAAGAGAGATGAGAAGGAAAAGAGGAGAATCAGGAGGAGAACCAGGGTTAGGGAGAGGAAAGGAAGAAATTCGTAGAGAGAGATTAGTGTGAAGATTAAAGCTTAAGTAAAACCAATTAATCATCCAACTTAAATAATCCCTTCCATATAAGCAACCAAGAAACCCAAACAATGAAACAATCAAAAATTACAAAATAACCCCAAACTAATCAAAAGTTATAACATCTTTTTATAGCAATCAAAAATTATAAGATAAACCCAGAGTAATTAAATATCCAAATAAAACCCAAGAGTAACAAAAATATCCAAATCCCCCACACCCCTAGATTAACTAAAATTCCAAAGATATCCATACCCAAAAAGAAATGGTCCCCGAATCTATCAAAAGAAATTATCCATGATCGCATAAATTGGAGGAAAAGGATTCATATAGCCGAACCCACCTAGTGGGACTTAAGGCTTGGTTTTGTTGTTGTTGTTGTTGTATCCATACCCAAAAAAATCTCTAATTATTAAATCTTCAACTCAAATATGACCACCCAGAATTATGCATAGCATAGCCGCATAGGTACCCATCAAACTTCCCCCAGTTTGAGAAAACTCAACTCTATGTTTGATATAGCATAGTAGCAACTAGCAACAACTCAACAGGAACAACTTCAACCAAGCAATTAAATCAAGAATTGGCAAAAAAATGTACTGCATCATCAATCACCATAAGAGAGTAGCAAAGAGGTCCTCCAACATAAGACTCATCACTTGAAAACTCCAAACCGTCCATATCATGGCTCACATGTGAAAACACCAATGGCCACAATGTAAGAACACAAACTAGAAAAGCACTAGCTAATCTAGTGAAGTCACCTGCAAGTATAGAAGGCTCCATCATCCTTGAATAAGTAACAAGATCTCCAAATGAGAAATTAATTTAACATGTGAATCTAAAGGCAAATCAAGTAAATATGCATCCAGTCCACACTCAATATTTGTTTCATTAGATCTGGTTAAGGAATATGTGGAGGAGAAAAAATTGATGATGGAATCACATGTTCAACAGATGTAGGAGAAATCGTCTTGAGGATATTCTCAAAAATAGGCTCAATAATTAATGAATCTTAAGTGAATCTAGAGCAAACAATAGAGGATCATTCTGCAGATCAAAAGTGAGAAATTATTATATGATAATTCAGTCATCAACAAGCGTTTTAGTCTCTGCAGTTGGCAACTTATTTTGAAATTCATTGTGAGTCTCAACGACCAAGACTATGTGATGTAGGACAAGAAGCAAGACCTTGGGAAGATCCAAGTTGGAGACTACTTAAAAAGAATTGGATTGATAATTGTTGGGTTAAGTTAGTAGTTTAATATGTGTGTTTAGTATTAATTAGTACAGGTTATGTGTATTTGGAGGTTGTTCAAAATATATGTGTAAAGTGGGGTTATGTTTGTAATGTAATGTAGTTTTAGGGGTTTTTATTTAATTTCATGTGAAGAGGATTTCTTATAAATAGCGTGTGAAAGCCATGTTGTAGGCAGTTGTTGATGAATTTGAATTGAACTGAACGTGAGTTTCCCCCCAGGTATCTCCTCTCTCCTCCCTTCCCCTACCTTCATCTCTTCCAATTTCTCCATGGCTGCAGAACCTTGATGCTGCCCCTGCATCATTTGATATCAGAGCCTAACTTTGATTTCCATTCTTCCATTTCAATCCCCCCATCATCCCCTTCTCTCTTCTCTTCTGCCTTGTTCTTCTCCCACTTTTCTCTACCAATTCCCACAATTCTCTCTATTTTTTATTTCTTCTCTTCTTCTCCCCTCTTCACTGTTCTGATTTCCTGTTCTGTCCCTAATCCTTTGCTGCCCAGCAGCCTTCTGCCCCATTTCTTCTTCTATGTTTCCTTGCACGGCAGCCTTCTGCCCTCTTTCTTCTTCTCTGTTTCCTTTCTTCTTCTCTTTAATTCTCCCCCATAACTCTCTCAACTCTCTTTCTCGTTTCTGAATTCTGTGGCTGTCTCTTGGCAGTTTCTGGCCAGCAACTCCTCCAACCCCCCCATCTTCATTTCTCTCCTTCAGTCTCTTAATTCTCTCTCTCTCTCTCTCTCTCTCTCTCTCTGAATTCAGTATTAAAAAAAAAACCACCGAAAGGCAGTTTCTGAACTTTTCAGAAATTCCAGTCATGTCCCCAAATCTCAAACACCACATTCCAGCAACCATCCTGCAACACCACCAAGCCCACCAAAAACAGAACCTCCTGAAACCCTTCCCCGCAAAATTACATCACCATCCAACCACCAGAGGACCCCCACGCGCCAGCCAAAACTTCTCCAGCAGTCGGCACTTCGAAAACTCTCATCTCTCATGCTTTTCTCATAACATCGCCCTCACCAATAAACTCCTCATCTCCTGATCTCCCCTCGACCCAAGTTTCACCACCGGAGGTGCCTCACAAGCAGCACACGCACCCCAGACGCCAGCGACCTGTGACTGGGAAACTTCCACAGTTCTCCGCAAATTCCAGTCTCACGAAAAATTGCTTCAGCCACGGGTTTTAGCCATGATATTTTGACCTACAAGATGATATTTTGATAGCAAACACAATATATTGTAAGCAAGCACGATAATTTGGCACAAAACCCTTGTCACCACCAGCATCAAAAATCAGGTTTTGTTGCTGTAATTTGTGAGTTTTCTTCATGAATTTGTTTCATTCCATCAGGACAATCAATATCAAGGTGACTTAAAGATAGTCCTTCAAGAAATTGGGAGTAAGGCTTGTAGGAAATTGTGTTAAAGGGTTGTGAATATAGCTGCAGCATGTATATGCTTAAATTCAGCAACATGATGACAAATTATAGGAAAAAGGAATCCAAACTTTGGGCACAATTTCAAGCTTTTCAACACCTTTCTCAAGTGTAGAGAAAAGGTATGCAAAACCATCATTATTGAAAAATGCACAATGAATGTGGTTTCCATAAATGGAGTCACTTGAATGCAGCTTTATCCGGAACCTCACGCAAAGCCTTATGTGGTATCTTGGATTGATAACTCTATTGTACATGTTTATGAAAGATGTTTGGTTCCCATCCAAATGGGTGAATATATGGCTAATGTTTGGTGTGATATCCTACCTATGAAGATTGGCCATGTGCTCCATGGTTCTCCTTGGTTGGATGATTTAGGTGTGACTCAAGCACATGAGAACACATGTCTTTCATTATATTGGGAACAAAATCGTTTTGAAGTCTGCTCTACAAATGAACCAAGACAAAGAATCAGTCATAATTACTCAGCTTGAAGACAATAACAAGGAAGGAAATGAATGTGTTTGAAGACATCCAAAGTCTTTCGGACATTCCAATTGTTGAGTTTGTCTTTCCCAATGTGCTTATTGATGCCAACTCTCAATTCAAGTCTATGATGCTGCCAAAGGATCGTGGTTTCTAGCATCACTCAAGTGCTAGCTTTCAAAGAATCCAAGTTTGCTTCTCCCTTTCATCCTCCAACAATTCAAAATTTGAGGCCGAATTTTTTCTAACTGGGGGAGAGTTGATGTAGGACAAGAAGCAAGACCTTGGGAAGATCCAAGTTGGAGACTAGTTAAAAAGAATTGGATTGATAATTGTTGGGTTAAGTTAGTAGTTTATTATGTGTGTTTAGAATTAATTTATATAGGATTATGAGTATTTGGGGGTTGTTTATAATACATGTGTAAAGTAGGCCAGGGTATGCTTGTAATGTATTGTAGTTTTAGGGTTTTTAGGTAATTACATGTGAAGAGGCTTTCTTATAAATTGTGTGTGAAAGCCATGTTGTAGGCAGTTGTTTATGAATTTGAATTGAATTGAACATGAGTTTTACCACTAGTATCTCCTCTCTCCTCCCTTCCCCTTCCTTCAACTCCTCTAATTTCTCCATGGTTGCAGAACCTTGATGCTGCCCCTGCATCACTATGCCAAGCTAAGGCCGCCCATAAGAAGCATCAACCATGTCTAGGGTTACTAAAGACATGCCTAGGGGCTCATCATGATTAGAAAACCCATGACACTTACCCATTGATGTTTTAGAAATTGGCGCAATAGTAATGCACAAATCATTAACATAATCATAATACTCAACTATACAACAATCTTCATGAGCACAAACACATTGGAATGTTTATCGTCAACAATTTCACTCATATCTTGAACACTTTGGAAGGGATCATACTTACTTCAAGCGCTTTCTATTTGAGGTATTGCTCTTAAGATGGGATAGCTCGAGAAATTTGTAGGCTTCGAAAGTCATGTGATAAACTTCTGACAAAGAGATATAAATCTTTCCCGTGAAACCATTTCATAGAAGTTCATTGATATCTTCTTTTTATAAAGCAAATCGACTTCGATTCTTGAATAATCCACATCACTTTTGCTTCTATTGTAACAAAAGATTCCCTTTTTATGTGGAAAAGGCCCGTACGGATCGTACATGGACGGTAGTTGGAGTCGGCGGCTCTCCAGCCTCTCCTTGGGTTCCCTCATCTGGGATCCCTGGGGAAGAGGATCAAGTTGGCCCTTGCGATGAGTTTTTCTGAGGTATTTAATATTTGATTTCTTGTCTTAACCCTTTCTTGAACACCATGACAATTTTTATATGCTCAAACATATTGCATCTAAACAAGAGATCATTATATTTAGCAGAATATTCATATCTGCTAGAAGACAATGGTTAAATGTACACAATTGGACTACTAAATGTCTCCATTAAGGAGGGGCATATTTCTCCTTCAAATGTATTTTGTCCTTCTATCTCTTCTAATTTTTTTCACAATGTTATTTTGCCACTCTAAAAAAATCTTGATCTAGCAATTTGGATGCATTGTAAGAAAATCCATACCAATTAAAAGAAATCTCTAAGTCAACTAGCCATTTCAAGAAATATTGTAGGTCTAAATTTCCTTAAAAATCTGATGGTCACCTACCTAGCTTCCATCACTTGTGAGAATTGCCAACTACTTGATACCTAAATGTGCCAAAACTGGCCATTTGTTTTCCTGGCACAAATACATGATAGAAGATGGGTTTGCAAGGATAAGAATAAAGGAAAAAAATTAAGAATTGATGCAAGAAGAAAGGCAATGATTTTTCTTTTTTTTCTTATAATGAAGAGCAAGAATGGAAACACACAAAAGTATGGACCTAGTACAAATTTCCAAGCTTACCAACTAGATAGGAAACATTAAATTAATTCCCAAAAGAGTCGAACACATATCAAAGTACATGTCGCCTTACCAAGTCCCTATAGGCATGCTTTTGACTCTAAGTCAGCTTTTTCTGCAATTTCTCACAAATCCACCCAATTTCTCACAGAAAAACTCCAAAATATCACAACAGAAACCTGAAGAGATGCTAGCAGGACAAAAATCTCTCGACTTCTGAAGTTATCAAAGGAAGTACTCAATTTTTCACAGTTACATTCAATTTTTTTCCAATATCACACAAAAAATTTCAATTTTTCCTTGATGAGGTCAAAATAAAACAGACACTCAAAAAATCAATCTCAGATAAAAATCATGGCTCACATTCAAAATATTACAAGCAAAGCTCAATCTCTCACTGCTGTAATAGATCTCTTGAAAGTGACCAAAACTTTCTCACTGATCAATTGTCTGGCCTAGGGAATTGAGGAGGGACATATGTGTCAGAAATTTATGTACTTCAACTAAATCAGGTTATAAAATAAGTCGGAGTAATGTTGGACTTGCAAGCCTGGAAATAAAAAGAGCTTAAGATTTTGCAGCTATGGGAAGAGCCCAGGAGACGTTAGGTTTATGATGGTAGAAAGTTGCAGCAGTGGACAGGTTGCAGCAGTGGGATCTGTGGCCGTTGGTGATAAAGACAAGGGATTTCCAGTGTCTTACAGATGAAGGCATCTCTCTCTGTACTTCAGAAATGGTCGCTAAGATTTTCTTCTTTTTTTCCCTCCTGTTCTTGTGCTACTGTCTTCCTCTTTGTTGTTGCTGTAACATTCTTTGGATCTCAGGGAGTCAGGAACAATTTTTTTTTCCCTCTTTCTTTCCCCAGTGCTTCTGCTGTTCTTTTCCTCTGTCGCAGGCAGCAAATGAGCCTTTCTCCACGCTACTGTGCTTCTTCTACAGTTTATTTCTGTAGTTGCAGCACAGCTTTTCCTTTTTGAGGCTTGAACTTTGGAATGAAGGGAGCTTTTTAGGCTGTTTAAACTGGCTTGGAATGAAGACAATGAGTTGTCGGACTGATGGTGGCAACAGAGAATTTATGGTTGGAACAGAGTCTACTGTGATACCAATTCAGCGTAGGATAGCAAGCGGGGGAGAGAGAGAGAGAGAATGCGGACAGAGAAAAGAGAACTAGAAGAAAAAAAAAAGAAGGGAGAAGGAGAGCAAAGAACCAGGCATATGGGAGAGATAGAGAAACAGCCATATATATACATATAGAGAGAGAGAGAGGGAGAGAGAGTTTAATGTAGAGATAAAGCATAGCAAGATCAACTAACCAGTAATAATTCAAATTCAATAATCCCTTACATCATAAGCCTACATTTATATTTATAAGCAGCCAAGAAGCCCTAAAGATAAAACAATCAAAAATTACAGCATAACCCCAGAAATAATCAAAACTTATAAGATAACTCCCCAATGTAATTAAATATCAAAATAAAACTCAAATAATTAAAGTATTCAAAACAACCTAAAATAATTAAAAGTTCAAAGATATCTGGTTTTGCCTCGAAAAAAACAGACCTCTAGTTTTTAAATCTTCAATTAGGATATTATCACATAAAATTATCAATAAGCAGTTCCCATTCAGACAATGAAGATGGTTCCCTTTTATCAGGTTTTTTTTACCTTTTTGGAGTCAATGAAGTGAATATGGTTCCTTCAAACATGTGCCAACTTAAAATCTAAGCACACTGATACCAAGCACTAAAAAATTCTACTCAATATCACAAACCTTCTCCATAAGAGACACATAGATTTTGGCAAAACAAGGAAAGCTTGGGACCAATGGCTTCAGGGTGATGCGTGGGGCAGCAAACACTTGCAAATCCACCATCTGAATTTATACAGCAAAGTAAATATTTAATAGACAGAGTAAACGAGTCTCCCTCTCTCTCTCTTTCACACACCCACACACACAAATGTTTGTGAACTATATTCCTCCAATGGCAAAACAAGTCAGTAACCTGAACAGTTGCTTTCAACCCAAATGCTTTAACAGCGACAATGACATTAGGATTTCCTGCCCATTTTAAGGATGGCTCCATAATCAACTCCTTTTCATCAGTAACATAAACTTTCATGCCTGAAAAAGACACACATATAAGGAAAACGAAATGAGGATCACAGGATTTTTTAAAAGAGAATGGAGTGCTGCAAAGTCCTGAAAAACATCCAATCAGTTAGCATATATTGCAGTATATGCACAGTTACAAGGCTAACATCCAAAATAAGAAACAAAGCTGTCAATTAGTATAGAATGCAGTATACCAGTATAAGAATTCCAACCTTTTCAGAGAAAACAGTTGATAGTTGAATGCAACCTATTCATTAAAACAAAACAAAAAAAGGCCGAAAAAAAATGAAAAGAAAAGAAATTCACAAAAAAAATGTCCTAATTGAGAGAGATTCCTCAAATTACAGTATTAGCTGACAACTAATCAACAACCAAGATGGTTGGTGTAATCACTAACACAGAGAACATGGAAGAAGAATGACCAATTTTTTGAGGTGCTAGATCATTAAACAATTTATCAGAATTGGCAGAAACCACCCACATTTAATGTTATGCTGTTTTACTGATAGCATTTGGCAAAAAATCACATAAGATAGAGAAATAGAATAAAATAAAATAAATCCAAAAAAATTACTCAGTTTCTTACAACTTCCAGTAAATGTTTATGTCAGAAAAAAACAAAAACTTCCGAAGAGATATACCAAACATCCTCTCATTGGGACTGACAAAAATTTTCTGCAAGCTGCAAATGGAAAGTGAGATGAATCCCACACAATAAACCTTCCAAACATCTATCTTAATTTATTTCACTGACAATATTTTTAAAAAAAAGGTTCAAACCAGTTTCAGGACCTTATCAAGCAATAAGCCTCTACTTGACTGAATAAAAATGATAGATGAAACAAAATTCATTCAGTTAAAAAATTTTCTGAACAACTTTCCTCCTACACACTCACCTTTCCACCTTTGTTGCCACATCCTGCATCAAGCAAAGCCCCATGTCTATGAGACAATGCTCCATCAGAATAGTTTTCTTATTTTCCATATTTCAATTTGGAAGTGCAGAACACCAGATACCCATACCGAAACACCTAAAACCAAGGACTTGGATTCTCAATGTGATATTTAATTATTTATAGTCACAGAGATTTATCTGTCGACACTGCTCTGGCATCAAGAAGTTCTCACCAGTTAAAATTATCAAAGCATTGCCACATATTCTGATACTCTGACATCTAGAACCAAGGCCTTTTATCTGAACAATCAACTTTTCTCCATGGTCTTCTGCAATCCCAGGCCTACGGCAGGTACAGACAGATGCTAGGGACCAGAAAACCTTCCAAACTCTCTCAAGGTCCTACTAGCATCAATGGCAAGAAGACCATCCATGGATTCTACCAGTCAATTATTCTCTATCTGTTGAGGATATAAAGTCACACTAGATTTGTTAGTGGTTATTCAGTCATTTAGCATTATTATTATGTGTTAAAGTTATATTAATAAGTGTGAGTTAATAAGGATATTATGGTCATTGATATTGTACTTGACATATATTATAAATAGAGGGAGAGACCTATCATTGATGTTAGGTTTTCCATTTTACCCAATTGTTCAAATGGTATCAGAGCCAGGTTCCGAACCTAGGACCTATGGGTTATGGGCACACCACACTTCCATTGCTCCCATTGCTGTTTGAAAAGGTAAATGTAGTTGTACCCAACATTTAATCTCTAATTGTGTTTGTTACGATTTCTTGTCACCTCATATTATTGTTTTGTTAGTACTTTGTCTTCTGTTGCTCTACCAAAATCTATTTTTGAAGCCCTGTCCTATTTTGGGTGGAGGAATGCAATGATAGAAGAGATGTGTGCTCTACAAGATAACGATACTTGGGACATAGTACGTCTTCCTCTTGATAAGTCTATTAAACCAGATGGTTCCTTGACTCGTTTGAAGGCCTGCCTTGTTGCTAAGGGATATACTCAAGTGTATGGCCTGGACTATTCAGACACATTCTCCCCTGTAGCCAAACTCGCCTCAGTATGTTTGCTCATCTCTTTGGCCCCCACCTATCACTAGCCTCTACACCAGTTAGACGTGAGGAATGCTTTCCTACATGGTGATCTTCAGGAGGAGGTCTATATGGAGCAACCACCTAGGTTTGTTGCTCCAGGGGAGTCAAGCTTAGTGTGTCGGCTCAAGAAGTCACTATATGGTCTAATATAGTCTTTAAGAGCATGGTTTGGTTGCTTCAGTACTTTAGTACTTGAGTTTGGCCTGCAACGGTGTGCAGTAGATCATTCTGTATTTTATCACCATACTCGATCTGAAGGATTCTGCTTATAGTATAAGTGCATGATATTATGATTACTGGTGATGATGATCAAGGTATTCAAAGCCTAAAGCATTTCCTGCAGAATAACTTTCAGACAAAGGATTTGGGACCATTGAAGTACTTATTGGGTATGAAGTATCGAGATCTTGTACAAAAATTGCCATGTCTCAGAGGAAGTGTGTTCTTGATCTTTTAGATGAGACGGGGCAGTTGGGATCCAAACTAGTTAATACACCCATACCCATGGATCCCAATAGTAAGTTACTGTCAAATATGGGTGATTTGTTGCCTAACCAAGACGGTACCATAGACTTCTTGGAAAGTTGAATTATCTTATAGTCACTTGACCAGATATATCCTTCGCAACAAGTGTTGTAAGTCAGTTTCTCAATTCCACAAGAACAAGTCACTAGGATGAAATAATTCGCATTTTGAGATATCTCAAAGTTGCACCAAGGAGAGTTCTTTAACATTAGGATCGAGGCCACACTCATATTCAGGGATATACACGTGCAGATTGGGTCAGGTCGCCTTCCGATCAAAAAACCAACAAACGGCTACTGTATTTTTGTTGATGGTAATTCGGTGTCATGGAAAAGTAAGGGGTCGTTTGGTATCACTGTCAAAAATTTGAGAAATGAAAACCAAAAACAAGAAACAAAAACTAAAAACTAGAAACCAGAAACTTGTTTGGTTAACATTTATAAGACTAATACAAATTAAAAACTCAATTAAAAAATACTCATTTTCATCTTTAAATCAAATAATGCTATAAAAATACAGTTAAAATAATAAAATTACAAACAATACACATTAAAAAAATTACTATAATAAAATAAAAATTATTATAATTGTTTTACTTTCAAATTTTACTTTACAAAGAAAATTTTACTGGCCATAACAATTGAAAAATAGTGAAAGTATTTTTTAATTGCCTTCATTATTATTTTTTGAAATTTATGTATATGTTTCTTTGATTATATTTAAATTCATATGATCATTTAATTTTAATTTTAATTTAAAAGTGTATAAAAAGAATAATTTAATCCAAAAAAACTATTTCTGGATATTAAATTTTTTGGCAAAAGGTTGCCAAAACAACTGAAAACCATAAAATCTAGTTTTCAGTTTTTTGGCAAATAGCAGAAAGCTAGCAATAGAAACAGAAAACTGACAATATAAACAAACGCGTTTTTATAATCTGTTTTTTCACTGTGAAGAAACAAAAACAGAAAACAGAAAACAACAACGATACCAAACAAGCCCTAAGAAACAAGTTGTGGTGTCCAAGTCAAGTGTTGAGTTAGAGTATAGGGTGATGGTGCGCACAATACATGTAAACTTCTTGGGTTGAAGAACATGTTGAAAGAACTAGGCTTTCCACATTCTCAGCCTATGGAGTTAATGTGTGACATCGAGCTGCTATTCATATTGCCTCCAATCCAGTCTTCCATGAGTAGACAAAGCACATTGAAGTTGATTGCCACTTTATTCTGAAGAAACTTATACAGAAGCTCATTACAACCACTTATATGAAATCTAAGTTTCAGCTTGTTGATTTGTTTACTAAAGCGTTGGGAGGTACTCATGTGAAATTCATTTGTAACAAGCTAGGAGCATATGATATATATGATCCAGCTTGAGGGGAGTGTTAATGGTTATTTAGTCATTTAGCATTATTATTATTATTATGTCTTAGAGTTATGTTAATATGAGTTAGTAAGGGTATTATGGTCATTGGAATTGTACTTGACATATAATATAAATAGAGGGAGAGACCTATCATTGATGTTAGGTCTTGCACTTTACCCAATTATTCAACAAGATTGTTCACAGTGAATTGCTCTCAAACGCAGTTTGAAATTCATATCATTAAGATGGTACATATATTTCATTTCAGTCATAATTAGAGTTTAGAGTACACTACCACTATAACATACCAATAATGTGCAAAACTACGCACATAAAACATTCCCCATATCTTTATAACAAGTACATATGCAAGGAATGCTAATATAGCTATCAAACTTTTAAACAAGCTTCTTGTTCTACCTTTTTTTTTCGATTAAACAAGCTACCTCTTCTGAATGGTAAATGTTGAAGTCTCCCTAAGTGCACAAAAGAACCAAAAAACGAGTGTAACAGCTCAACTAACCTTGAAAAGTTGGAGGTAAAGACCCTAACGTCAATTCTTCAAATTCAACAGACTCAATTTTATAGTTTGGAATTTGCTCAGCAATAATGGGCTTTGCAATGTCCTTTGCAGTCTTGCAAATTGCCTAAATCGAAAAAGTTAATCCATAAATACCCACTCAAAGACCAGCAATTGACCACTATTATAATCCACAAATGTAACTACACTTAAAGAAATACCTTGTCCAGGTAAGGCCACATATATTCTATAAACTTGTTCAGCCAGTCAATCTTCATGAAAACAACGGAAAAAATTGTTTTAAAAAGCATGCTTGTCAAAACAAAATGCAAATAAGACAATGAAATGATGTGGTAGTTAGAAGTTTCCACAAAAGATGACATCATACACGATCATAATCTGGATTTTTCACCCAAAGAGGTATTTCTGGAAGTAACCGCTGCAAAATTTGCGAGTCTTGCTCAGCCAATGGATGAATAACAGGATCCTGCACAAACCATCGTCAAGATAATTAAACTTAATCTATAGCAAATATGAAGCATTAAATTCAACAATCCACAAAATGCACCAAAGAAGAAATTCTGCGTGTGTGGACATGCATGGTAAGAATGTGCATAAATCCTTACACACTCACAATTGAACCCAAGCCCCAAGATCTCCATTGCTCTTTATTTCATTCAACACAATTCCACAACATATCAGCTTTTCATATATTAACTGAAACAGAAATAAAAGAAAAGAAAAAACTACAAAGAGTATGTATTCAAGTTTTACCAAATTATGATCAGAAGAAAATAAGAAAAACACTGTCCAATTGCAACACTAAACATGCATCAGGGCTTGACCTTGAATCTTGTTACAAGAGTCAAAAATTGGCATCTCACTTCTCATTAGATTTCATGACGATGGCAGCTTAGACACTATTTTAGCAAAACATCAATAAAGACCTAGCAACACTACAAATTGCATCCTTTAGATTTTTAAGTTCATTGTGATGTTTCTGTGGTTTTAAGACTTGGTTCTAGGGTGTGCTTTAGAAAATTGTGAACTGGACAAAAGGTAGGATTTTAGTATAACTTTTTAGCTAAAATCAGTTTTTTTAAGTTTATATTGCTTAGGGTAGGTTAGGTGGTTTTTAGTTTTTGCTCCATTTTTTTGTCTTTATAAAATAAGTTTGCATTAATAAAAAAATATTTAAAAAAAAACACACAAAACTGTTGATTCTTGTACTTCGCCTATGTAACACAAATTACCTCTATAAACACAGCCGGTTCCAAGCCCGGATTAAGGAGCAGGGTTGTGTTAGGTAGCTGACAACCAACTAAAACTTGTCATATTTTTTTTTATGATAAAATAAAGTATATTAGATAAGGAAAAAAGAAGGTATAACATGCAAGGACAAGGGGTCTGCCAAAAAAAAGAAAATAAATAAAAATAAATAAATTAAAAAAATAAAGATCACATCAAGAAACTAGATAAAATTAACCAAGAAAAGCCCTTTCAGACCCTTTACATCATAATTTACCGAACTCTTCAAATTTGCTAATTCTCTTTGACCCTTCAATTTACGACTTTTGCCATCGTCCAATCGAACCTCATTTCCTCCAATATCACTCAACTTTAAATCCAAATTATCCAAAAGATCTTGAGCTTCTAGATCCTCCTTGGGAATTTCCTCCACATGAGCAGGCAATATCCCATCCCTATGTTGTAAATTGTTGACTAAACCATCATTTCCAAAAATAGGCACTCCCTTCAAAACCTTCCAATGGTGCAAAATGAACATAAGATAAATCCCCTACTTAGTCGCTAGTTACAAATGCATACCCATATTGTTTCCAAATCTCATCCAACAATAGCCCTACACCATAGCCAAATTCACTCAAATCATCATTTTCTGACTCCAAAATATCCCCCCATTTCTTAACCTCCTTTTCTTTCCTATCCCCATTGTTGCACCCAACCACCTTCTTTGTAAGAGAATCTTCCACTATGCTAAGTTCTCATCTAGAGTCTATCCTTAAAAGCTTTGTCCTTGTTGCACCAAAATTTTCTCTCTTCTCATCAAACACCTTCCTCATCTTGGCACCGATACAAGCTAACTTCCGACAAGCATGCACCTCACTACCCTCAAATCTATCAAAATTTAAACACAAGATACCATCAATCTCCCCCATAATTGCTCCTCGAATTTTATATCTTACCTCACCATTTTTTGAACACTCTTCTAGCCTTGTTACATTTTTAATACCACAATCTAATTCTAGTTTCGAACTATTAATAATCTAGGTATGTACCAGAGTTTGATTAGCTACGCTTGAAGTTTGGAGTGTTGGACTCCAGAGATGAAGTTTAACCTCCTCCTTCCCACTGCTCATTTTTTAGCTCTAAAGTTCGAAATATGGTCCTTTCCGTTCTTGAAATCCGGCTCTGACTTGTCTGATTCCTGGTTTCCCTATCCAACATCCTGACCTTCGCCATTTGCCTTTTGAATAGAACCCAAGGAATGAGGACCTCCCCTAGACTCCTCATTAGAGCCCAACTTAGATAAACTTAAGTCTTGAGCTTGCTTAAGTAAATGGCCCAGTTTATATAAAAAAGAAATACCCTTCTTATCAATTAGTTGGGCCAGGTCCAAAACAAGAATCATGCCTCTTAGCCCATATCTCTTTGCTTCCTCCCCCCTTGAATGCAGCCCTAGCAACATCTGAAACGAACAAATCCTCCATCAGAACCCTAGCTAGCTTCTCAAGCAAATCCGACAGGTTAACAAAGATTGCAGCTTTCAGAGGTTGCAGAATGTTTGACAATTGGTCGGCTATGTTTGGTTCCAACAAATTAACAATGACTACTAGTGACTTCGGAAGCTCAGCCTGGTCCATCTAAACTACACTGCCACATCAACAGCACCTATGCTCCTTAACGGCCGCCATAACTCAAGCTCCAAAGAGGGCTTGACGATTGCTACCCTCACCTCTATCTATATTACCTTCCAGGACAACATGCCTCCACAATTTGAAATATGGATGACCATCTGCAATCATAAGACCCAAATCTTTTCGAAACTACTTCACCAAGTCGCAGAAAACACTCGCAAAGCTTCTCCATTCCTCACCTTTTGTGCTACTGGGAATGAACACAAAAAATCTCCTATGATTCCAACCCAACACTAACTCCAGGAACTTTCCCACCTTCCTCCACCTAATTGACAGCCAATAGTTTGCAATACCCTTGCGAAAGCTCCAAAAACCCCTGCGCATCACCAAAATCCAACAATCCTACGACAAATCATTAAATGTCCTCTTTCAATAACCTAACCCATATAATCCAAACATCATTCTTCTCGACCACGAGCAAAGATGATCTCCCCTTGCCCTTGTCTAGACACAGATCAAAGGGCTTGTCATAACCTAAACCAGCAATGCGCAAGGAGGAAAGGAATAGTATCATGAGGGAGAGGAAGAGGGAGAGAGACAACTTGTCAGATCTTTATAACATGAATCATTACCAAATATTCACTAAGGCATTCCCTACAACTTACGCTTTGCACTTATACCACCCAAGTGAAGTGAGAAATGAACAAGGGTGGAATAGACCAGATCAGTCTAGAAGGGGGAGTGCTAAGAAATTAGCACAGGAAGCAACGACTAGATTAGCAACTTGGAAATTGAAATATAGGGATATTTACAAGCAATAGCATGGAGATAGTGGATACAATGATTAGAAGGAAGATTAACTTTACCTGCCTTCAAGAAACGAAATGGGTATAGGAGCTAGAGAAATTAAGAAATTAGGATTTAAACTTTGGTACAATGGAAAAGAGAAACATAAAAACAGGGTGGGAATCATTGTAGACAAAAATCTAAAAGATAAATGTAGTAAATGTTAAAATAATAGGAGATAGGATCATAAAATTAAAATAGCTCTAGGACTAGAGATAATAAATGCTATTAGTGCACATGCTTCTCAAATGGGCTTAGCCAAAAACCTTCAAAGATAATTTTGGGAAAATATGGATAGTATTATACAAGGAATACCGGCATATGGAAAGACAACTATCTGAGTTGGTTTGAATGGACACATTGGAAAGAATATAGGTTATTAGGGTATACATGGAGGTCATAGATATGGAGATAAAAAATGAGGCCGATGACACAATTTTAGATTTTTCCATGTCCTACAATTTGGTTATATCGAATACTTGTTTTATAAAAAGATAAGAACATTTAATAACTTTCAAGACAACAACAATAACAAAAACAAGCCTTAAGTCCAACCAAGTGGAGTCGGCTACATGAATCCTTTTCCACCACCCAATCAAGAGTGTTTTCCTCTATTAGATTAAGGGTTATTAAATCCTTCTTAATACCTCATTTCAAGTTATTTTAGACCTACCCCTACCCTTTTCATGCCAAACACAATAACTAACTCACTCCTCCTTACAAGAGCTCTACTAGGCCCGCGTTTCAAATGCCCAAACCATCTAAGCCGCCCCTCCCTTATCTTGTTTTCAACTGATGTTATGCCTAAATTATTATGTATATGTTCATATCTTACTTTATCTTCTAATGTGAAACCACTCCTCCACCTTAACATTCGCATCTCAGCAACTTTTATTTTATGTACATGTTATTTCTTAGTTGCCCAACGTTCTAAACCATAAAGCATAGCCGGTCTTATAGTAGTCTTATAAAACTTTCTTTTTAATTTTAAGGGTATTTTATGATCACACAACACACTCCTCCATTTTACCCAGCCTATTTTAATTCTATGTACTACATCTTCTTCAATTTCCCCTTCAAGAGTGAGCAAAATAAAAGCCAAGTAGATTTCTTCTTAGCTAGGAACGAGGATCGCATATCATGTAAAGATTGTAAAGTTATCCCAAGTGAAAGTTTTGACTACACAACATAGTCCTAGTATTAGATATATATATATATATATATATATATCTTAAAAAATGGAAGAGAAAGAGCAGACTAATCAATGCAAAAAAATTTGGTGGTGGAGCATGAAGGGAGATAACATAGTAAAATTCAAAAATAAAATGATTAAAGAGAGCTATTGGACAATGAGTAATAAGGAGGATGCAAACACTATGTGGAAAAGAATGGTTAACTCTATCATAAAAATAGCAATAAAGGTCTTAGCCGAATCCAAAGGAACATACTAAGGCAATAAAGAAAGTTGATGGCTGGATCAAGATGTCCAAAAAGTCGTAAAGACAAAAAAGAAACTGGTATAAAACATCGCAACGTCGTAGAAATATAGAAAATCTTGAAAAGTATAAAGAGGCAAGAAAAAATGCACAAAAAAAAAAAAAGGGGGCTATTAGTGAAGCTAAACAAAGAGCTTATGATACTTTATATACTAGACTAGATACAAAAGAAGGAGAAAGAGACATTTATAAACTTGTTAGAGCTAGAGAAAAAAAAAATGCAAAGGTTTAGGCCATATAAAATGTATAAAAGACGAGAATGATAATGTCTTAATCAAATAAAAAGACATAAAAGAGAGATGGTGGAGATACTTTAATAAGTTGTTTAATCAAAACCAAACTAAAAACTTGAGCTTGAAAGTAACAAATGAGTAAAAGACTAAATATAGGAGATTATTCACAAAATAAGAGTCCTTAAAGTTAAGATGGCTTTAAGAAAAGATGAAAAGTGGGAAATCTATAGCATCAAATAACATACCAATTGAAGTTTGGGAATGTTTACAGGGATAAAGGAAGTATATGGTTAAATAATGTAGAGGATCCCTCCCCTTTTAAGGTTTTCTACTAAAAGGATTGCCTCCCACGGGGAAAAATAAATAAATAAATAAATATGGGGCACTTTTCTTGGGACTCTCCACGCATCCATGCAGCTTTCCAAGGAAAGCATGCGTTTGTCCTACCACTCATAAGATTAACAAAAATTTGATCAAAAAATAGGACTTTTCCCTACCTTCCATCTTATAGCATCGTCATCACCTAGCCTTATTTTGGTATTGCACAGCTTCCCAGTAATGCCAGCACATCACTTTCTTCCCAATCTTTCATACAGCCCCATTGTCATCACCGTACATGACTTTAGCAACCAACTCCTTTTGTCTGTGGCAAATTTTTAAACAAGGCTGGGTGGGAATTCTTGAGTCTCATACCCACGCCACATATCCAAGCAAATCTGAACTGGTTATCATAAAAACCCCAAAAAGTATGAATCTTGAAAACAGAACATTCCCCCCGTAATCCCTTTCCATATACCAACATCATAGGATTAAGTAACTTCCTTCAAACCAGCACTCTTCAGTTTGCCTAAACTTTTCATTCATGGCCCTCTTCTGAAGACCTCACTCTCTGCTGCATCTCCTTATAGTCATTTTCTCAAAAAGTACTGAATTATTTGTAAATGTTATATTTAAGGAAAAAGTGAAGTACTGCAGCATTATCTTTGCCAAAGTTACTGTGATATTACCATTACATCACTGCAGTGTCACTTTTATGTTTAAGCCACTACAATATTTAAGTTGCAGTTGCGTGCTCAGGTGAGAGTTTTATGCCTTTCCTTTCTTTTCTTTTTTTTTTAGTTGGATCTTAATCTACATCAGCGATTTTACTTAAACCGGGTCTAGGATTTATTCTATTAGGTTCTAAGAGGAATGAGATTGCAATGCTCTTTCTTAGAGGCATTTGTTTTATCAATGAAGAATCTCTAGCTTTGAAGCTCTCATATGGAGGGCTAGAGTGATTGTTTACAAAAGCCTAGGCATAATCTAGCCTGCATTGTTTTCCTTATTTCAATTTGGCCTAACCCTAATCTCTTCATGCAGTGTTAACAATAACAAATCCTGCACACTTAATTTCAACCCTAGTACACATTGTAGGAAACATACCCAATTTAAAGCTCAATTGGACCCCAATAATTGTGCTGCCAAAATTTCTTACACCTAGCTGAAAGTACCTCCATTTGCACAAGCCCTTTTATACACATCTTAGCAACATTCAGATTTCATGGTTTGGTTCATGCAGCACCAATAATACAATGTCCATTTTAAATTTTCTTTTCCAAGACAATACAACAATGCCTTACATGGATACCTATTATTGTTTGGGAATAAACCAGAAAGACACTGGCCAAGGAGGATATAAACCCATACAATCTATCCCATAATGGATAGGCACATAAACACTGCAACAAAGGGAAAAGATATTCGAAGAAGAGTGATACTATAAAGCTCGAGCAAAGGCTATTGGAACCGACATTTTTTATACATGACTCTGTTACTTCTTGTGCTAAAGCAAAGTTGAATTCAACAGTGGTTGGCTCAAAATTCAGAATCTTCCATTTGGTTTTAGCTACTTTGTTTAACCATCCATCTGGTTTCTAAGAAAACTAAGGAAAATATTGAATCCTGTGATTTCACCTACATGGTTTCCAAGCAGTGAATACTCTGCTCAATTAAGCTAACTAGTTGCAAAGGCTCAGCTGAGTGGAGCTTTTTCCCATTTTATTGTGGATCAAACAACAACAAAATCCACGCTCAAAATTTCAGTTTTTGTCCTATCTTACTTTTTCTCCAGAACCAAATAGAATAAATAAATGAGGTGGATGTCTTCAACAAGTTTAAAATAACAACAACAACAACAAAACCAAGCCTTAGTCCCACTAAGTTGGGTCAGCTATATGAATCCTTTTCCGCCAATTTATGCGATCATGGACCATTTTTTTTTATAGATTCAAGGATATTAAATTCTTACTCACTATCTCCTCTCAAGTTATTTTAGGTCTACCTCTATCCCTTCTACTGCCCCCCACAGTAACTAAATCACTCTTCCTTATAGGTGTACTGTGTAGCCTACGTTGCAAGTGTCCATACCATCTGAGTCGTCCCTCTCTTATCTTATCTTCTGCAGGAGCTACACCTAATTTACCACGAATATGTTCATTCCTTAATTTATCTTTCAATGTTATACCACTCATCCATTTAAGCATTCTGATCCATATAACATAACTGGTCTTATAGCTACCCTATAAAACTTCTCTTTCAATTTTAAGGGTATTTTACGATCACATAGCACACTTGAAACATTTCTCCATTTTACCCAACCTGCTTTAACTCTATGCATTACATCATCTTCAATTTCTCCTTCAGCTTGCATAATTAATCCTAGATATCGAAATCTACAAGTGCTATTTATTTCATCATCATCAAGTTTAACTTTGTCTCTAATATTCCTCCTATCATTACTAAAATTACATTTCATATATTTTATTTTATTTCTACTTATCCTAAAGTCTCTAGATTCCAAAGTTTCTCTCCATAATTCTAACTCAGCCTCTACTCCGTCCCTAATTTCGTCAATTAATACAATATCATCTACAAACAACATACACTATGAAACCTCCTTTTGAATACTTTTAGTCAATTGGTCCATCACTAAAGCAAAAAGATAATGACTCAAAGCAGATCCTTGACGTACACTTATGGTACTTGAAAATTCTCTAGTTTCTCCATCTATAGTCCTTACACTAGTCATTACTCCATCGTACATATCCTTAATGACATCGATATACCTACAACATACACCTTTTTTTATTTTCTAAAACCCACCATAAAACTTCCCTAGGTATCTTATCATATGTTTTCTCAAGGTCAATAAATATCGCATGCAAGTCCCTCTTCTTTTCCCTAAACTTTTCCGTTAATCTTCTTAAAAGATAAATAGCTTCTGTGATAGATCTCCCAGGCATAAAACCAAATTGATTTTCTAAGATCTTCGTTTCTAACCTTAATCTTTGTTCAACTACCTTTTCCCATAGTTTCATTGTATGACTCATAAGTTTAATTCCACAATAGTTATTACAATTTTGAATATCTCCTTTATTTTTGTATATAGGTATTAAAGCATTTTTCCTCCATTCATCTGGCATTTTCTTAATTTTTACAATTTTATTAAATAAATTAGCTAACCATATAATTCCGTTATCACCCAAGCATTTCCAAACTTCAATTGGGATGTTATCTGGTCCCATAACTTTCCCATTTTTTATCTTTTTTAGTGCAAACTTAACTTCATTAACTCCAATTTTGCGAATAAATCTTATATTTTTAGTCTTTTCCTCATTTGACAATTCTAAGTTTAAGCCTTCTATTTGGTTTTCGTTAAACAACTTACTAAAATAACTTCGCCATCTTTCTTTAATATCTTCATCCTTAACCAAGACAATATCATCCTCACTTTTTATACATTTTACATTTCCTAAGTCCTTGCTCTTCCTTTCTCTAGCTTTAGCAAGTTTAAATATATCTCTTTCCCCTTCTTTTGTACCTAATCTATCATACAAACTATCAAATGATCTATATTATGATTGTTAATAAAGATGATGCTTCTCCATATACACTGAGGAACCGGGAAAAAAAAACATTGGCAAATACCCGGGCAGACATTTATTCAATCAAATCAAGAACTTGGAAATAAATGCCAAGTTCTCTGCCACTTCACCAATTTTTTTTCCCTTGCTGTAACACAAAAGCAGACATTTAACACCCATTTTCTACAGGAGCAATTATATGAAAAATATGCAAGTTAAATGCAACAAGAAAATCCAGTAGCAATGCATAGAGAACCATAACAAGACTTATCGCCCCAAAAAGTTTAGGTTGAATCCAGGTTATACTCTATGCAATTAAAAAGGAGAAAAAATACCTCAACGCCAGTAGGTTGGAAATAGATGAAGAGATAATACCCAACAAGAAGACCCACAGACACCCCAAATCCAAATCCACAAAACCCCATTATAGTGCTGAAGAAACCCATCTCTTCTCGCCTCCAAATTTACACGAACTACTACTCCCTCAGTCCCTCTTCTACGACACCCTCAAAAAATTCTACACAGAAAAAACGAAAACAAAGCAAAACAAAACGAGAACAATACCCACCAACAAAAACCCTATCGCTCTTCAACGCCCAATCTCCCCTCCCGACTCCGAAATCCAACAATTCCCACAAAACCCAGCTCGTATTTTCCTCAAATCATCCCCCTCCTGCATCAAACAAACAAGAAAATCAAAAGCAGAATGGTTAATCAGGGCAATAGAAAGACCCAATTGTCCTGCGCCGATCCAGTCCACCCTATTATTCGCTGAAAATTCAGATAAACCTTCCCTTCATTCAACGAATATGGCGCTTCGGTCGCTGAAATGTATCGCGCAAGGAGACAGAGAGAGAGACAGGTGTTGGAATCACAGCTGAGGGCAGAAGAGTAAATTATGCGTAGCAGATAAACCAGAATAAAATAAAGGAAAGCGTTTCTTACAAGGCGTACCTCCTGGGGTGGCATCTTTCCATAACCACCATAGCACGGTATTCTTTTGCTGCGAGTATAGGCGACCTCCCACGTAGCAGCATCCAAAGAAAGTCAACCGAAATTCATAGTCTAGATTTTCATTTTCTCTGATAAAACAAAAGGGCTTTCAAGGGAAATTTTTCTTCGACTTTCTTTAAAGTTGGAACACGAGATATCATTAAAAATTGAATCTTTAGCAATTAATTGAAGTGATGCACACATTTAGAAATGAAATCATCGCTGGTCTACTTTAAAATTACTTAATTAGAACACATATTCCTTACTTGAGTCCTCTTAATTTTATTGCTTTTTCAAAAAAAATTAGACGCATTGCTATTACAAAAAATAAAAATAAAAATATTTAGTTTGCCTGAGCAAAATTGTTGCCTAATATAATTTAATTATTTAAGGTTAAATGAAAATTATCATGAACAATTAGTTAGTAAAATTAATGATTTATCATTTAAGTAATAAAAATATGAAGGAAAAGTAAGTTGAAGAGTTAAAATTTATCTGTTTTGTTATTGTTCATATAAATGTAAGATTTTGTTGTTTTGCACATGATATTTTTTAGTTCACGGAATAGGAGGCGTGTAATTAATTTTAGTTATTAAAATATTACATACAAAAGTATTGAAAATACATGACGAAAATGGATAGTTCAAGGGTAAAAAAATGTAATTATTTGCTTTTAAGAAAAGACATTGTCAATATTTTAGAAAAATAATTATCTTTTAGAAAAATTTCAATAGCTTATTTGAATCACCATTCACCTGTAATAGGTATTTTGAATAAAAGAAAACGCAAATTAAGAGTGAAAGTATTTAGTCATTTTAAAAGTGAGGTGAGAGGTGAGATGCCTACACACACTTAGTGATATGTGAAAATTCTTAAATGCATTCTCGAATCCCACCCTTCTATAAAATCTACAATAGTTGTCTCTCAAAAGAAATCTATTTTAGAGTGAGAGATAAAGAAAAAATTTCCATCTTGTCATCATCATTATACATTCCAAAAAAAAAAGACACAAGATCAAATAATAGACAATTAAACCATATACAAGTCATCTTTCTATGCGAGTATTTTTCAATTGAATTGAAATTAGATCATGTTAAAAAAATAAAAAAAAATAAAAAAATAAAAACTTCGGCTAATAAAGAATAAATAGCACGAGAAAGGGCATATTTCAGTACTCTATAATTCACAAAGTAAAATATACATTCAAGTTCAATCCTAATCTCACCGTCATAACATGCAACATACAGAAGTTGAAAAATAAGCATGTAGATATTCTTTTTTTCATTCAATAAGTGCAATACTAGTTTCACACACAATGATCCACTTATTGGGTTTGGGTACCCCTCCTATGTGGAGAAACCCATTCAACCCTTTAGCTTATTTTTCTTTGAGCTTTTTATTGGACTTATTTAGAAACCTTTTTTACATCACATGAAAGTAAAGAAAATTATGGTTGACAAAGAATAATTCCATCTGAATAGTGAGAGAGAGAGAGTGCGGCAAAAAGAGGGAAAAGCATAAGAGAAAATTTGGGTTTTTGTAATAGAGTGCAGTTTTGATCAACCGACAATTGGAGGGTCATCTGTGGTCCAATCAAGCTGATTTTGTGTCACTAGATAGAGGACTCATAGATGCTGATTTTAAATGGTTGGATTGGTCATCTAGACACTGTAGCGTCAGATATCGGATTTGAACACTAACCACATTTTTTGTAAAATTATCAACTTTCTCTCTTTGTTTTTTTTAAGATCTATTGTTGGTAGCTAAAAATAGAGTTATGTACTCATTGTGATAGATAAAAATTGTGATCTTATACCTACACGTTTATCATAGTGAAGTTTTTGAGTGGACTATCAAGTCCTGTGGTTTTTACCCTTTGATTTAAAAGGGGGTTTTACGTGAAATTGTGTGTGTTGTGTGATTGACATTTGTGATTATTTTTTGACTAATTTTGTGTTGCTAAAATTTTTTTTTTTTTCTATACCATTGTCATATCATAAGAGTTGATTTTGTTAGTTAGGAGATAAAGAACTTCTGATTGTACTTCCACGATTTTTCGATAGGTCTCGTTTCTTCCCAACACACTGGTATCAGAACAAGGTTCGGTGTTCTTGTGTAATTATAGATGTTAGCACAAGTATATTGATTCTTTTGAATGACACAAATTATCAATTGTGGCAGAATCAAATGAAAGACCTTTTTATTTTTGAAGGCTTTGCATCCTCATATTTTTGCTACTTAAATGCCTTAATCTAAGACTGATGAGGAATGGGAGTTTGAGCATTGGTAGGTGTGTGGTTTTATTCGGCAATTTGTTGAGGAAAATTTTTACAATCACATTGATCAAGAGACATATGCACATACTCTATGGAACAAACTTGAAAACTAATATGCTTCAAAGACTGGCAATAATAAGTTATTCTTGTTTAAAAGGATGATGCAACTAAAATATAAATAAGGTACAAATGTGACTAATCATCTAGATGAATTTCAAGGAGTTATGAACCAGTTACTTGGTATGGGCATTAATTTTGATGATGACATTATAAGGGCTTTGGGTTGCTTGCTACCCTGCCAAATTCTTGGAAA
Organism: Malania oleifera; assembly: GCF_029873635.1. Classification (NCBI taxonomy): domain Eukaryota; kingdom Viridiplantae; phylum Streptophyta; class Magnoliopsida; order Santalales; family Ximeniaceae; genus Malania; species Malania oleifera. The sequence continues at coordinate 4,083,842 of NC_080421.1, read as the reverse complement.
ACATTTCAGGTTTCACTTATCAATTATGCTCCCAATGGTGTTGTGGCTATGAATTTGCCAAGAATGGTGTGTTGAATGAAGATGTGATAAGGATGTCTCGGGGTCCTTCATCACCGTCTGAGGTTCTAGTTACTGGAAATAAGGGGAAAAGTAAAAACATAAGCGAAAAGGGTAGAGATAAAAGTCGAAGTAGGTCGAGATCAAGATAGAAACATCTTTTGTAGAGACCCAAAAAATTTATTCATGAATAATAATAATAATAATAATAATAATAAAAGGAAAAAGAAAGGGAAAGGAAATTTAAAAGGGAGATCAGTAGGGATTCGTCGACGAACCCAAGGTCTTCGTCAATGAATGTCCCTCTAGATCTCTTCGACGAAATACACGTGTCTTGTCGACGAGAAGATACCGAGAGTTTGGGAATTCCATAGAATTTCAGGTTCGTCGACAAACCAGCCTCCTCGTCGATGAAGTGCCTTCATGGGTTCGTCGACAAATCACTTTAACTCGTCGACAAACGCCGGCCTATGAATAGTGAAACCCTCATTTTCAGCAAGCATTTTCTCTCTCCTCTCGCTCTCTCTCTCTCTCTCTCTACCCTACGATTTTCCCTCTCTCTCTCTCTCTTCGATTTCGGCTTCGTTATAGCCCAGATTAACGATCGAGAACTGCCACGAGGTTCGTGGGGAGATTCTCTACAACTTAATCGGAGCATATTTTCAATTTGAAGTTCCGGGGCACCACTCTAAAATCAAGGTAAGTTATTTTAGGGTTTTATGGGCTATTTGGAGTATTCGAGGCCTAGGAAGTGTTAAATGAAAATTATTCTGAGAGATGAGTTGATTGATTTAGGAAAAATGTGATTTTTATGATTTTGAGTTTTGGATGCTGCGGGCTTAGGATTTGAGTTTTTAACGGACCTCTCAGTAAGTCAGGTAAGGAGAATAAATTATAACAGTATTTTAGAAATTATGGGTTGAATAAATAGGTGAAAATGGAAATATGATGTTTTTCCCTAATTATTATGATATGAATATCAGATAAAATTGTGTGGCATATAAGTAATACTGAATTGTGATGTTTTGGAATATGAAATATGATTATAGAAATGTTTTCTATGATAAATGGGGAAATATGAGAATATGGTATGTTTTATTGAGAAATATGGAAATTCGCGAAATGAGATATATATGTTATTATGAGAATGAAATGTGTCTTGAAAAGATGGGAAAGAAACAGAAAATGATGAGAATACTGAAATGTGATATATACCATTATGAAATGAGATATGAATACTTAAAATGTGAATATGGGAATGTGAATGTAGAAAAGTGAATATTGGAATGTGAATACGAAAATGTGAATACTGCAATGAGAATGTGAAATGTGAATACTAGAAATGTGAAAATTGCAATGAGAATTCGCAATATGAATACTAGAAATGTGAACATTGCAATAAGAATACTGCAATGTGAATACTGAAATAAAAATATGAAAACGTAAATATTGCAATGTGTATGCTACAATATGAATATTGAAATGTGAATGTGAATGATGAAATGTGGAAATGAGAACCCTGATGGACGGATGTTGATATAAAGCACGGTACTGTTGCTAGTGAGGTGTTAATGCAACCACACGATCTCGTGGTGAGTGTGGTCTGGACAGTCGATTGAACCAGTGAGAAGGGTAGTTTTTCCCCCTGGAGTCCGAACCAGGGTTATGGCAGGCCAATCGTACTATAGACACATGGATGGATTTCCTATTTTGATCTAACCAGGTAGGCCACCACGTTTAGATCCAGCCTTTGGGCCGCACAACCTCGACCATGGGGGGAAGCATTGCGTGAAGAATATTCTCAAGGCAGCCATGAGTTACAGATGCGAATGTATTGGTTATCGAGGACACTTATGTGCTAGATGATGAAACGAAATTGAAAATGAAAATAAATAGCGTAAGTTTAATAACATAGATAAATAACGCAAAGTAAAACTCTCCGCCTAAGGGCTTACTGAGTAAGATGAGTCTTCTGATAAGTATCAGTTGTAGCCATACCCGAGTTAATCGAGTAAAGTTACAAATGATATCAGAGTAGAGAGGAGCCACATGTATGGGCGTGTAATCTCCCCTATCCTCGGGAACTTTTGCTGATAAACATGGGTTGCACGTGAATGAGTTGAAAAATGGAATTAAAGCTTTTAAATGCTTGTGTTTTATATTTAAATGATTATGAGTTTAAATGGTATATTTTTCTCAGATGGTATTATCATTGAATGAGAATATTATGATATAATGAAACTCTTATTACCACACACTGTAAATTATTTATTTCGTCATACTGAGATGTGTCTCACCCAAATATCTAAATATTTCAGGGGATCGAGAAAGACCAAGTGGTAGAGCTCTGAGATAGAGGGGAGCTGGTACCTTGATAGACAAAGTGAGTGGTTTGAGTTAGGGATGTGTGATTCCCCTAAAGTTTATGGTTGATTTTTGAGAATGTGTTAGACATGTACATATATATATATATATATATATATATATAGATGTATAGTACTTTGGGTATTTGTATTCTGAATGGTTATAAATATTAACATCCACTATTAGGATTGTTTGTATGACTGTTTACCCGATATCCCACTTCGGGTCAGGTTATGCTGATATGGTACAAGAGATTTTGACGTGGTCGATGTTTGATGAATATTTATTATTTATTGAAAAAAAATGGTTTGAAAATCGGGGCGTCACATCTTGAGTGTCGTCATTGTGGCAAGATGGGCCATATCAAGAAATACTATTACAAATGGAGAAGAGACAACAAAGTGTGGTAGTGATAAACAATAGAAGAATGATCCTGAGAGTACTGATGGCTACTGCTACCTCTAATGATCTGGTGGTTGTTTATGATGAGAATATGATCAACCTAGCAAGCAATGAGACAAGTTGAGTGATAGATACCAGTGTTTCACTTCATATCACTTCACGGAATGAATTCTTCACATCTTCTATGCCTAGTAATTTTGGGGTACAGAAGTTGGGTAATGACAGCTTGTCGCATGTTGTTAGCATAGGAGATGTCAATTTGGAGACTAACAATGGAACAAAGTTGGAGCTCATAAATGTAAAGCATGCGCCAGATATCCATTTGAATTTGATTTCAGTAGGAAAGTTTGATGATGAGGGATTTTGTTACACCTTCAGTGAGGGTCGGTGGAAATTGACCAAAGGCTCCTTGGTTATAGCTCGAGGAAAGAAGTGTTCAAATATGTATTTAATGTAGACTTCAATTTCCATAGACATTGTTAATATGACCAAAAATGAAAACTCAACCAAGTTATGACATAAACGACTTAGTCACATAAGTGAAAAGGGGCTTAACTGCAGTGACCCAGGGAAATTATGGTATTTTAAATAATAATAGAGTGGGAGGAAATAGAAATTGGGAAGGAAAAGAAAGAAGCCTTCGTCGACGAGAAACAGGGTTCGTCGACGAACTTCCTTCATGACCTCGTCGACGAGGTGATGTGGCTCGTCGACGAAGGCCAGTGTATAAATAGTGTTAAACTTTATTTTCAGTAGAATTTCTGGCGTAAAATCTTTCTCTCTCTCCTCCCTTTGGTTTCCCTCTCTTCTCTCTTAATTTTTGGGTCGGATTTCCGCCAGTTCGACGATCCGAAGCCACCACGACACTTCTAAGAGAGTTCTTTTCAAATCTGCTGGAATAAATCGTCGGTGGGGCTGAGTTGGAAACCATCCCATGTAGCGACTTGCTTAATTAACTATTTTTATATATATATATATATATACTGTAACAATTAACATACTCTGATACCACATCATTAACCTAAGCAGCGAGAAGCAAAAACTGAATAAACATAACCATAAACCATTATATACAATACAAAACCAATATCAGAGTACTACCATGTTCCCCAAAATATACACATATCACTGTTTTCCCAAAATACCCTCAGCTAGCTAGGGTAATACAAAAATCCTCCACTATACTCACTTTGCTGACAGGGCACTACAGACGCCCCTCTATTTGCGAGCCTGATCTGCTCGCCTACCTGGATCATCTGAAAAATGTTTCAACACTGGGATGAGCCAACGCTCAGTAAGAAGAAATATGCTATTACTAGTGTGTGGCAAATGAGTTACTATATATCATGAAATCTGTTTTCATATAAACATGATTAACTAAATACGAAAGTACCGTACAAATAATAAAATACACCACCCCTTTCCCCTATTGCTTAACATAACAGTATTATGGTTATAATTCAAAGTACTTCTAATGAACATAAGTATGGTCCCTGTTTCTGTAAATCTGTATGTATGTAATAGTAACTGAAATTGTTTCCTGTGGCTATCTGTGTGTCATGACTTGCCCCCTCATGACAAGGTTGTGCGGCCCGTAGGCTGGATTTACCCTGACTGGCCAACCAGGAATAAATCACTGAACTCCGTCAGTCGATCTGCCCACCTCAACTCATATCTGGATGGGAAGTCTAACCTCTTCAAGGGCCTAGGTGATCGACCTTACCACATATTATCTGAATAGGTGGTTGCACTCATAAAGTAACATAATATCTATAGCAACGGTACCGTGCTCTGTAGCTGCAAGTCCAACAGGGTCTGATATCATATAGTACATTTCTATACATATATATATATATAAATATATATAAATATATATATCTAATTTACCATGATTCTGAAGTACTGAAATAACCATGATACTGCATAAGCTGTACTGTAATTCATACGTCGTACTGCTGAGAATTATCTATTCATAACACTGAAAATTTCATATTCATAATACTGAGATTCGTATAATCATGGTACTAAAATCCATAAAATCATAGTACTAAAATTCACATACTCATGGTACCGAAATTCGTAAAATCATGAAACTAACATTCGTAAAACATATACCCATACCATATTCATGTTCACAAGCCACACCATACTTAAATACATAATTTTTCATAATTAAATAAGCTGTATAATGTTTCTAAAAATACCTAGCATAGCATATTTCCCTTACCTGACTACTGGAAAGCCCCTACGGAATATTAGCCTAACACCAGCAGGGCCTCCTACAAAACACCTTGAAAACAATATTCGCCAGAACATAATATCAGTATTTATCCGCCTACATTATTTTGTATAACTACCATAAGGCCAAAAAGGGACTAAAAGATCTTACCCTGAATTTGAGATGAATTCCAATTCTATTTTCCCCGACGATCCGCTCCGGTAGATTTGTGGAGAACTCCGCCAGGAGTGTCGTGGTAGCTTCGGATCGTCGATCCGGCGACTGGTGGGGCCGGAATAGAAGAGAGAAGGAAAAGGGAGAGGTAGAGAGAGAGAGGTGCAGTGAAAATGATAAAAATCACAGGTTTCCTCTATTTATAGGGCCAGGTTCATCAACGAGACACGTCACCTCGTCGACGAGTCTTTCATAAAATTCTTCGACGAAACCCTGTATTCGTCGATGAAATTCAAAACAGCCCAAACCATCTCTCGGTATTTTCTCGTTGATGAAGCTCTGTGTTCATCGACGAAATCCTTTATACCTTCGTCAACGAAACCCTGTGTTAGTCGACGAAGCCCTATAAAATTTTTGAAATTTTTATTTCCCTCAAAATGCAATGTTGTCCGCGTTCGTCGACGAAGTCTACGACCTCCTTCTATTTTTGTATCCATTTTTTCTCCCTCTTATTATTATTAAAATGTTATTATTCTTCGGGTCACTACATCCCAAATTCAGGGTAAAGTTTTCTACTCAGTATTTGGCTTCTTGACAGTTGTAGAAAGCGTAGTACGTGTAAAAAAAATGAAGTTTAGTACTGAGAAATGTCATTTTCATGGTGTTGATCGGGAAACCCTGCGGATGCAGGACTGCTTACTTTAGGGGCTTCTCAGAAATCGGGTAAGGGGATAAACTAAGCTAGTTGTTTTATGAGAATGTATGTATGTTATTACAACATCTGATTTCAGGAGAATAAATATATTTGTATATGCTTTATGTTGGGAAATACTGTTGTAAAAGATGATATGTTTAAATATGTATAAAACCTATTTTGTGTGACATAAGTAGAATTTATAATGAAATACTGTTTTCTGGTAATATGATAAAAATATGGGTTTTTATAATGAAAAATTGGCGTACGGGCCGAGAATTTTTACATGATTTGCCGGTGTACGGGTCGTGCTATGGATATGATTTGCCGGCGTATGGGTCGTACTATGGATACGTTTTGCCGGCGTAGGGGCCGAGCTATGTGTATGATTTGTTGATGTACAGGCCGAGCTATGGATATGTTTTGCCAGTGTACAGGGCGAGCTATGGTAAAATGTGAAATACCAGCGTACGAGTCGATGATTTTCATGATATACGTATATATGCAAAACGATATGATGATATTGATTTGGTAATTAACGGTATGAAATATCCATGTATCATAGTTTCAATATATGCTATATGATTTCAGAACCTGGTTGGTTTGATTTAGGCTAGCACTTGCACAGTACCGCCGCTATGTGTTCGTGATCATCACGATATTGTGTTAACGCTGCTGTACGGAGTAGTGTGAGGATGGATAGTCGATGTGGTTTTAAGAAGTGTGAGCACCTCTGGTGTACGGACCACTGGCAGACCCATCGGACTTACGTACTGTACTTTTGACTTGGTAGTGGTTTGCCAACCATTGCGAGGTCCCGCCTTCAGGCTATACAACCTAGTCATATGGGGGTAATACATGACAATAGCCAGCTAACCTACCAAGATTGTTTTTGTATTATATTTATATGAGATGTATAATGCTTATGAAAATTATGTATATTCTGCCATGATATAAGAATATAAGTTTCCTATATACAATACAAATAGTTATACCGATATGTTTATGTATGATTTATATAGAATACGAAAATACTCATGTTGCCACACACTAGTATTAGTTTATTTCCCTTATTAAGAGGTGTCTCACCCCTAATTATATGATCATTTCAGAAGCCCTTGATAGGAGAGCTGATAAAGCTCCGCTGAGATAGATACAGTAGTTGGTTTGCCCTTTCTAAAGGATATGTATTTTGTGATAGGGTCAGATGGACTTTTGTGGGAAGTGACCCTAGAATTCTTTTTGGGTGGTTTACATATGTAATTACAGTGGATATAATAACTCTGGTATTTCGATGGATGGTATTGTATATGGCATTATGAGTTATTTATGATTTTATGTTTTCTCCTACTTAGGTTTCCGCATTGTGTTTCTGATATATCCTTGGTACCCACGGGTTCAGGTGGATTATAATCTGCAGAATTTGTTATTGTGGTTTAATATATTATGGAAAAAATATATATATGAAAATTAAGCAGGTCGTTACATTAACTTTTTAGTGAGAAAGAATCAAATTTCTAGTTAAAGAGTTTTATTGTATAGACCTAAAGAATTATAGTAATTAATAATAAAAGAAATGAGAGAAAAAGAATTTTATAAATGGTGCAGCAAGGCCTTGTCGACAAGTGTAGAAGTGCTCGTCGATGAGCGTCGACGGGGACGTGCGTCTCGTTGACGGGAACTTACCGAGAGGGTTGTTCTAGGGTCTAAAACTCATCGACAAGGAGATGTTGTTCGTCGACGAGATCCCTTCATTGCCTCGTCGATAAGTCCACGTGAACCGGCTTTCTATATAAGGCTAGAAATTATTTTTCCTCTGGGAATTTCAAATTCGGTTCACTCTCTCTCTTAAGAAAACACATACTCTGACCTCTCTCTAGATTTTCGGCTCCGTCTCTCCTCAATTTGACGATCATAAGCTACCACGGTGATCCTGGGGAGATTCTCTACAACATAGCCGGAGCGAAATGTTGATTTGAGAAGTTTGGGAACCATCCCAAAACCAGCGTAAGTGGATTATTTGAGTATTTCCAGTATTACCAAGTTCATTTGAGCCTAGATTTTGTATTATATAAGAATATACTAGAGTTTTGTGAAGTAAAATTTGGGTATTATACTTTCAGAAATAGGGTGTTTTGTGGACCCTGCAAGAGTGGGTTGAGGATCCCAGTGGAGCTCATAATAGTTTAGCATAGTATTTATGCAGCTACCTACCATGTTTTACAGTATATTAGCAGAAAATATCATAAGATATATATGTTTTATAGAATGATGAATTTTCAGTATACATACAGATAGAAATTATACAGTATATTCGAAAACATGATTTACAGTATATGTACAGAAATATATATTTTTAGCAATTTCAGAACACCATGATTTTAGAACCATAACACCCAAATACTTAGATATTTAGACAGATATTCAATTATACAAATATTAAATATTTAGTCAGTTATTTAGATTTTCAGATTTATTCAGATCATTTTTACAGTGTTATGGTTATTTCAAAATCATGGTAAAACAGTAATATAGATATATCAGTTACATATGTATATAGTATTTGTAACAACCTACTCCTTTTTCACATATATTTTTTTTTATAAATAAATTATCATCACATCTTACATTCCATCTCAGCAGGTCACAATCCACCTGGGCCCGTGGGCACCAGGGATATATCAAAGCATAAAGCAGAAGCCCTAGCAGCAGAAAATATACAAACATGTACATCTCAATACCATATACCACAATATACCAGAGTTACTACAATCACTGTATTTTCATATATACATCCCAAAAATAAAACCTAGGGACATTTCCCACAAAATCTAACTGTCCCTACAAAACTTACCCTTCAAAAGGGTAGATAGACGGTACTATATCAGCGGGGCTTTTCCCGCTCTCCTATTCGGGGCTCCTGAAAAGTTAATAAGATTTAGGGGTGAGATACCTCTCAATAAGGGAAATAAACTAATACCAGTGTGTGGCAACATGAGTATTCTGTGTTCTACATATACCATACATAACATATTCAATACTGTTTATCAAATCTGGGAAAACATACATATATATCAACACATAGCAGAATATACTGCATTTTCATAAACATATCTCATCTTATACACTAATAATAACATAAAACAATCCTGGTAGGTCAGCTGGCTGTTGTCATGTATTACCCCCACATGACTGGGTTGTGTGGCCCGAAGGCGGTACCTGACAATGGTTGGCCGACCACTGCCAAGTCAAACAGTAGTCTGTAGGTCCGATGGGTCTACCCAGACTGGTCCGTACACCAGGGGCGATAACAGCACACTTCTTGAAAATAACCATATCGACCATCTAATCTCACACCACTCCGTACAGCGGCGTTAACACAGATACCATGATCACGAGGACCATGGACACATAGCAACGGTACCGTGCAAGTGCTAGCCTAGACCAAGCCAACCAGGTTCTGATATCATATACATATACTAAAATCGTGATACATGGATAACTCATATCATTAATTATCAAATCATTCATATCATTTTTCACATATACATATATCATGAAAATCATCGGCCTGTACACCAGTATTTCACATTTTATCATAGCTCGGCTTGTACGCCGACAAATCACATAACACAGCCCGTATGTTGGCAAATCACATAGCTCGGCCCGTACGCCGGCAAATCACGTAGCACAGCCCATACACTGGCAAATCTCATCCACATAACATGGCCCGTACGCCGACAAATCACATATATATATATATATATCTCGGCTCATACTCCAGTTTTCCATCATAAAAATCCATATCGTCCCCATTCCCAGAAAACAGTATTTCACAACATTTTTATACTCATGCCACACTAAACAAATTTTCTACGTATTCAACATATCATCATTTAAACAGTATTTTTCAAATATAAATCATATATATAAATATATTTATTTTTTTCCTGAAACCATATGTTACATATATATACTTGCATTTTCTCAAAACAAAACTAGCTTAGTTTATCCCCTTACCTGATTCCTAAAAAGCCTATAAGAAAATCTTCCTCGTACCCACAAGGCTCTCAACTCAACACCCTGAAAATGAAAACTCGCAGAATTAAAGTTTAGTATTTTCGTACGTACAACATTTTCTATAACTACCACTAAGTCAAATTCAACTTAAAAAGTCTTACCTCAACTTAGGGATGATTCCCAACGTTCCCAATCAACACCCTGGAACTGAAAATTTTCAGTATTAAAATTTAGTATTTTTACGCGTATATCACTTTTTTCAACTGTCAAAAATCCAAATATTGAATATAAAGTCTTACCTTGGATTTGGGATGAAATCCAACTTCGTTTCCCTGACGATCCGCTCCGGCAGACTTGTAGAGAACTTCACCAGGAGAGTGTCGTGGTTGTAGACACCCCATTTTTACCCAGGCCCAATATATGTATTACTATTATTATTATTATTGTTATTTTATTATTATTATTATTTTTATTTTATTTATTCTTATTATTATTATTATTAATTTTCACTAATCTTATTATTATTATTATTATTATTATTATTTTTCATTAGTATTATTAATATTACTTTTATTTTTATTTTTTATGTCTATTTTATTATTATTATTATTTATTATTTTCATTATTATTTTTATTATCATTATTATTAGTATTTTTATTACTATTATTACTATTATCTTATTTATTATTATTATTATTATTATTATTATTATTTATTTATATATATATTTTTTTTCATTAGTATTATTATTATTACTTTTATTTTTATTTCTATTTATATTGTTTATTATTATTATTATTTATTATTTTCATTATTATTGACATTATTTTTAATTATTATTATTATTAGTATTTTTACCTTTATTATTACTATTATTATTATTATTATTTTATTTATTTATCTTTGTTATTACTATTATTATTGTTATTATTTATTTCAGTTATTATTATTATTATTATTATTATTATTATTATTATTATTGTTATTATTTTGTTGTCACTATTATTTTTAGTATCTTTATTATCATTATTATTATTACTATTATTTATTTATCTTGTTATTATTATTATTATTATTATTATTAGTTATTTTTGTCATTACTATTATATATATTATTACCATAAAATATGAAGGGAATAAAAATGAAAAAGGAAAGGAGAAGAAGGAATTTTTAGGGTTGAGATTTTATAAAAGGGGCGCTGCACAGCAAAAAGGAAAAAACGAAAAGTAAAAAAAAAAAAAACTCCTTTTCTTCTCCTTCTTCTTCTTCGTCTTCTTCCCCGAACCCTTTGCCTCCAGGCAACGCACACACACACAGCCGGGGTGGCGCTGCGCACAGCTCTGCAACTCCTCTACAGCCTCCTCCATATCTTTCTCCACGACCACTCAACCCCACAGTGAGGTGCAACCATCCACAAAGACTCTCTGCAACTCTCCTGCCGCCGCTGTCCAGCCATCCTCCGGGTCCTCCGCAACTCCGGACGGCCACTACAGCCGAGAACTCCCTCAGCAAATCCCCTATCATCTGCAACCTCTCCAGTCTCCGGCAACGCCATCACAACCCAGCTCTGGCACAGTATCTCCACGGCATCCAAGCTTCACGGCTAGCCTCCAGGATCTCCAGCACCACCGACCACGACCTCTCTGCTCCATCACACCGGCAGCAGGCCAGCAAACCCCGGCCACCCTTCCTCACTGCCGTAGCACCACCCATTCGCCGCCGACACCACAGCCGCCGGAGCACTCTGCAAGCCTGCTGCCAGCCGGCTGTTCTCTCAACTGCTCTCCTCTACTCTACCACTCTGCAACACCCACGAGCAGCCTCCCTCAACACCACATCCTCATCGTCTCCCGGCTGTACACCGCACCACTGTAAGCCCTTCCACAACTCTGCACATAGAGCACACACGCACTCACACTGTCACACACATGCCCGTGTATATATATATTTTTTTTCTTTTTTTTGGATTTGTTTGGGGTTTTGTCATATAAAGATTATTTTTTTTTATTGTACATTTAATTGGTATTCTATATATGCGTATATCTAACATTAATTGACTTTTTGCAGGATTTTTCTAACTTTGGCAGAAATTTTAATTCAGGTTTCATATATATAGTTGACGTTGATTTATTTATTTATTTATTTTGTTTTGCAGGGTTCGTTTTCGTCATAGTACTCATTTAGGTTCGAATTTTTATTGTTTATATTAATGCATGTTAAGTAATGAATATTGTTGTCTTTTAATGTGATAATATCATATTTGTGTCTTTTTTTTTTGCAGGATTTAAGTTCATTCTTCTTAGGATCGTATGCTAATTTTTGTGATTATGCACATTTTAGAATGTAATATATTCATTATTTCTTAACCTTTCATTAGTTCCCATGTTTTAATCCTAAACTTGGTTTATTTCCTTTATTAGTTATTTCCTTATTTGTGTCGTGGTGTTTATAGGATATTGGTGTACCGCTTGGAGAGTTATTATCATTACTTTTTACTTATTGTGGAATTTTCATTATTGTGTGATGTTTTGGATATTTTGTTCGTTATCATGTTTATATTATTCCTATGTCCATCTTATATATATTGTGGTATTTATAGGTATTACTTTGTTCATATATTATTATTTTTATCTTTAGGCGTAGTTTATTAGGTTTATCTTTATCATTATGTTTACATTACTCTTATGGTGGTATTTATATTTTAGTCTATAAGTATTAGTTTATTATTATGGCATTTTAGTATTATTATTAGTTCATATGGTATTTTAGTATTTAAGTTCATATTATATGTTTATTGTTATTATTATGAATTATATGGTATTATTATTATATTTAGTATCACGTATTAGGGTTTTTTTTTTTTTAAGTATTTTAACATATAGAATACAACTTAATATGGTATCTTTAGGATGTTTAGCATTACCTATTAAGATAGTTTTAGTATTCTCAATATATAAGGTATTACTTTTTGGATAGAATCTTTAGTATTGTAATATATATGATATTTTATTACCTATTTTGAAATTTGTAATATTTTAAGTAGTTGTTGATTATCCTATTATCATATATTAAAACCTCCCATACTGGTATTTTCCTATAAAAATTTTATATATAATTTCAAAATTTTGGGAGTGTATTTTTTTAATTATTATCCCTATGATTTTATTGCGGGGTATGAGCCTTCGGGCATCACGTACCCTAAGCTCTGAAGGAATATATACATGTATATATTTATTTATTTATTTATTTATTTTTTACATGTATTTATAAATTCATAAAAAGGAGTAATTTAAAGAATTATTAGATTAACTTAAGGATAATTTCAAATTAATTAGGTACCGTTCGTAAGAACGGGCGCGTAGGGGGTGCTCGTACCTTCCCCTCGCATAACCGAACTCCCGACCCCAACTCTGGTAATGTAGACCGATTCTACCCCTAATAGGGTAGTAATCATGTGTTCTAACCGCACTAAAGGTTAGTGGCGACTCCGATATTCCATGATTTTTCCTGAAAATATTAAAATGATTTTAATTCCGCCGCCCGGGGCACACGCGCCCCGGGACGTCGCGACAGTGGTGGCTTCGGTTTGTCGATCCGGCGTAAAACTAACCCGAAATCGAAGAGAGAGAGAGTCGTAGGAGAGAGAGAGAAAGAGTGTGTGTGTGTGTGTGTGTGAGAGAGAGTGCACTTGCCGCACACCAATGGATTTTTTTTTTTTTTTGACTTTTCAAAGCTTCTTGAAGAAGCTTGTGGTTTGAATTTTATTTGACTTTTCAAAGATTTTTTTTTTTTTACTTTTCAAAGCTTCTTGAAGAAGCTTGTATTATTATATATATATATATATATATATATATATCATAGTTACTTATATATATATATATATATATATATTTTGTCCTTATCATACTATTCATTTTACTTGTTAATTTAATTAATTAATTTTATTTTATTATTTTATTATTATTTTTTAAAAAAATTTTATTTTTCCCGATTACTACAGTATTAGACCCTGATGGACCAGATTCAGTCAGGAGAGTACGGTACGGTAGTTATTTTCAGTTTAGAGTGCAACCACATAACTCATATGGTATGTGGATTTTTAGCAGTCGATCGTGCCTATATTGTGGACAAGCTCCCCGTCAGTTAGGGTTGAGGAGGTCGATTTGACTTTCGGAGTTCAATTGACTTATCCTGGTCGACTAGCTAGTGATAGGTCCCGCCTGCGAGCCGCACAACCCTGTCTGAGAGGTTAAATCGTGACTTTTAGTTATCCATCTAGGGAATTTTCTCAATTATTATATATATTTAGATTTACAAAAACCGTAGACATACCTATAAATACTAGAAGTATCATGAATAGAATATTCAGAAAATCAGTTTATGTTAAGCAACATAGGTATGAGCTATATTGTAGTATTTATATATGCTCTCTCAGACTCAGTTATTTATGGTATTTCTAAATCAGATTTTACAAATATGTAAACTCACCTGCCACAAACTAGCAATAGCATATTTCGTATTACTAAGCATTGTCTCATCCCAGTAATTTAGCATTTTTCAGGTGATCTAGACAATCGAGTAGATCAGGTGAGCAGATAGAGGGTACTACAATACTGCCATGTTTGTAGGGTGAGTATTTTGGTCAATCATTTTTTAGTAGTCCATAGGTTCAGATGAGGGTATTTTGAAAATGGTTATGTATGTATATTTTGGGAAGAATTTTGACACTCTGGTATTGTATATATTAACATGGTTGTATGTATTCTACTTTCCGCTACATAGGTAGTTTATTGGGTTTTAGATTCCATGATCCCTATCTGATCCATGATGATGGTTTGGTTTTATTAAAAGGTATCAGAGTAGTGAAATTTTACAGTTAATTTAAAATTTTTAAAAAAGAAATGGCATATAAAATTAGGTCGTTGCAGTTTGGTATCAGAGCCTAGGTTGCTAGGTTCTGTAGACTTCAGAGTGCAGCGGAAGCAATACCAGAGTATAGGAAAGGATTTGAGGTTTGTTCCATGGTCTGGGTACAGGATTGCCATAGTGGTTTTTGTAACGCCCCAACCAAGGTCTGCCAGGGAGCACTGCGTCTCTCCTCCTCCATTTAGACCAGACAATAGGGGGGCGGGCCTTATCAGACTAATGATTGGCCCTACAGACCAACATGTGCCCTTTTTAGTTTATTTTGTCCTCACTCGCACACTTCCTAAGAAAACTTCTCAGAAGGTCACCCATCCCAAGATTACTCCCAGCCAAGGACGCTTAATCGTGGAGTTCTTATAGGAAGGCTCCTGAAAAGAAATGTGTTCCTTGTTGATATAGGTAGTAACATCTAATCCTTTTTAGTCATTCTTCCACGGGGTATCACATTCTCCCCCACATACAGAACGCAACGTCCTCGTTGCGAACCCTTATTTCCAAACCTGGGCGATTTGAATCTCATCACACTTCCGGCTGGGTAATTTCTCTAATACCATTTTGTAACGCTCCAACCTGGGTCTGCCAGGGAGCACTGCATCTCTCCTTCTCCACCTGGACCAAACAACAAGGGGGCAAACCTTATCGGACTAATGACTGGCCCCACAGACCAACACGTATCCTTTTCAATGTGTTTTGTCCTCACTCGCGCACTTCCTGAGAAAACTTCTCAAAAGGTTACCCATCCCAAGATTACTCCAAGCTAAGCATGCTTAACCGTGGAGTTCTTATGGGAAGGCTCTCGAAAATAAATGTGTACCTTGTTGATATGGGTAGTAACGTCTAATCCTTTTAAATCTTTCTTTCATGGGGTATCACATTTTCTGTGTCTTTCTTGGGGTGACGATTTCAGAAAAATCATAGTAAACTATTGTCGGGTCATGTATCTAGGTTACAAGATTTGATTTTGAATTAAGATCAGGAAGGATAGTTAATCGTGAATATGGGAATTTGATTAGATGAAATAAATTAGATATGTACAGGAGATAGGGTCCTTAAATTGTGTTCATTGTCTTTTCAGGATGGACCCAGGGAGCAGTGGTACGAATGCTAAGGCAGATAGAGCAGACCTTCCAGTATGGGAGGTGGAGATACTGAGACAATATTGTGCAGTGTCACCTAGCAGGTGATGGCTGAGATGGCCAGAAGTTCGGGGAAGCATAGATGCATGATCGAGCAGTTTACACGAATGAAGCCCCCATTTTTTGTTGGAGGTGCTAACACGATTGTGGTTGAAAATTGGGTCCAAGACATTGAGGAGACATTAACAGTGCTTCCATGTACAAACAAATAGAAGGTAGCATTTGCGATGTTCAAACTGACAGGAGAGACAAAACGCTGGTGGAGATTAGCGAGGTTGATTGAGAAGCAGAGGCCAGATCTAGTGCCAGTGACATGGAGTCAATTCAAGGAACTATTTTTCGAGCAATATTTACGTACTATCATTCAAAGCGCAAAGGCAGCAAAGTTCATGCACTTAGCTCAGGGATAGATGACAGTATCACAATACGTAGTTCGATTTAATAAGTTGTCTCGGTTTTCTCCACATTTGGTACCAGATGAAGATAAAAAGGCGAGGAAGTTTAAAGAAGGTCTGAGATAGAACCTATTTGAGCAGGTTATTGGTTTTCGGACTCAGACATTCGCGGAGGTCGTGGATAGGGTTGCAGTTATTGAGAGTGGCATGTAGAGAGGCATCGCAACTCGAAGTTAGAGAAAAAGGCCCACGCCTCAGGGTTTTTAGGTAAGTTCCAGCCAGGGCCCATGGAGAGGAGACAGTTATAGGGGAGTTCAAAGGCAGATGACAAGACCTCATGAGAATCAGGGTGTGTAGACCTTCCCTGTGTGTCAGATATACAGGAGGCGACACCTGGGTAAATGTCGGGCTAGGAGAGACGTATGTTATCATTGTGAGAGACTCGACCACATGGCATGAGCATGCCCAGGACCACCGATCTAGCTCCCAAACCCTACCGAGGAGGTTATTAGGCGCCCCGTGGAGGCCAGCAGAGGAATGTAGCCCCGACGAGGGTTTATACTTTGACGCCGGGAGACGCTGATACTGTTGCAGATGTAGTGACATGTACCTTTACCGTTTTACCATATCAATTCATTGTTTTATTTGATTCAAGTGCCATCCATTCTTTTGTGTCTACGACATATGTTAAATTGTCTAGAAACGAAACTCATTTATTAGAAGTAGAATTATCAGTAGCTACACCATCAGGATTAGAGATGAAGTGTCGTAGGGTGCTCAGGGATTATCTAATAGAAATTCAAAGGAGGGTGTTACATACTGACCTAATTGTGCTAGATATGCATGGATTTGATGTAATATTGGAGATGAACTGGTTGACAACTAACTATGCTAGTATTGACAGCCATCTAAAAGAGGTGATTACTTACCAAAACTGCGTAATTTGGCATCTTAACCTAGGCTTTACAACTTATATTTTTAATTAAATATCCAATTACGTCCAATATTTTAATGAAGTGACGAATTTATCATTTTTGAGTTTTATTGCATAATTTATGAATTTTTGGTAGTTTTTTGTCGCAGGAAAATTCCCGGGAACCAAAACCGGCACTTGTTCGTAAATCATGCATAAATTTTCTATTCGAGTTTCGATTGAGATGATTCAAATTTTTAGAGAAAGAGAAAATGATTATCTACAACTTCCGTGTTTTGAGTTTCACGAGAAATGGGCTCCATGAAGGTCAAATTTGGTTGTGAAGTTAAATTATGATGTGACCCACCCATGCAACCATATCAGGTCACTTAACTGGATATAGGTCTAGGGCTTCACCCCCTCTCTATTTATATTTCTTTTCCTCTCCCATGCGCGGTGTGCCTCCGGCACCCTCTATCTCTCTTCCCTTTCCTTTTCTTTCTCTTTCCTCTTTTCTTCTGCTGTCTCCCTCTCCTTCTCCTTCTTCTTCTTCTCCTTCTTCTCCTCTCCCCCTCTTCCTTGTCCTCCGTCTTCCCTTCATTCTGTCCTTCTTTTTCTCGCTCCCTTTGGCCTCTCTGCTCTACCCTAAGCTCCTCCCTGCTGCTGCTAGTTCCAGCACTAGCAGCATCAAGCTCCAGTTGCTGCTAGCAGCCCATCTACACCCTCCTCTGCCCTGAGAACACTCACAGCCCACGAACCAGCCTCCCTCTACTTTCTTTTGCCATAGCACAGCCGCCCAACTTCAGCCTCCTCCGAGCACACCAGCAGACTCGAGCCCTCTCTCCAGCCACCAGTGGAGAACTGCGAGCCACCTCCCCAAGAAATTTCTTAGACTAGCCACGCACACCACCAGCTCTGCTCCGAGGACTCCCATGGTTGTTTCTATCACCTCTGCAATTTCTCTCTCTCTCTCTCTCTCTCTCTCTCTCTCTCTCTCTCTTCTTCTTTCTTCTTTTCTTCTATTTCTTTTATTTTCAATTGCAGCAAAATATTTATTTTCTCCTTATTTAGTTAGTTGGTAGAGTTTTTGAAAAACCTGCTTGAATGATTGTTAAGTACTTTTAATTTGTTTTAGTGAAGTTTAATTTTTGATTATTTATGTTTCTCTTAATTAATGTTATTATTTGATTTGAAGAATTTAATTTAGTTTCCTTTATTTATTTATTGTTCCTTCAATTTAGATTCCGATTTATTTCTAAAAAGATAATAAAGAAAGGGGAAAATATAATATAAAAAAAAGAAAAATAAAAAAGAGTGTTTTTGTTTTGAAGTTGTTTTCCAAAAATTTACTCTTCTTATCAAAACTCGGTTTAATTAGGGTCAGATTTATCAAAATTTGCATTTTTATTGTGCTTCGTTATTATTTAAATTTAGGTTTTTGTTTGTGTTTTGTTATTTTGGTTCGAGTTATTGACTCGTATTAAAAGTTCAGTTTTTCGTCTCCGTTTAAATTGTGATCTTGGTTCGTAAATTTTGGTTCATGTTAAAGATTTGATTTTTATTGCGCGTGCGTGTGTTTGACTAGTTTCCTTTGGGTGTTTTTCTTGTTCTAAGTTACCATATTTAATTAACGCGTGTTTCGGTATTTCCTTAAGTAGACTAGGGTTTTCATTCTTGCTATTTAATTCCATGCATGTTAGTATTAGGGTTTAATTTGCGTATTATTTAATTTGTTAGAAGTAAAAACAAACAATCTTGAACCCCCGAATATGAACTGAGTTCAATAACCTTTTTGTTTTCGATTGGACAAAAGTGAAATTTGAAATTAACGCATTCCGTGAGGAGACGATCTAGCCCTTAGGCTGAGTATTACACGACATAACTCCTATACTTGGAATAGCTTTCGAGTTGCTCATTTTTCGAGTGAGTCAAGTTTTTGGCGCCGTTGCAGGGGAATGTCAGTTTTAGTCTCAAATTAGCATTTTTCTCGTCATTTTTATTAGTTTTATGAAAAAAAAAAAGGAAGAAGACAAAAACAAAAAAAATTTGAGTTTTGGAAAAAAATAGAACACATAAATATGACTACACCTGCACCGTGCACGATAATTGACTTTTTGCAGCTTGAATATGCCACTGCATCTTCTTCCACTGTTTTGCCTAATAAAGAGCTTAATTTCATGATACAGTGCGGGGGGGCATCACCGCTCCCTGAGTTTTATGGGACAGAATCTAAGTGTTCCTATCAGCACCTAGCAGAGTTTGAATTAACTGGAAATATGTTTTTCCCTCATGTTAGAATTGATGAAGCTATTCGACTGAATTTATTTCTTGCTACTTTGTAGGATGGGGCACGGATATGGTTGCAGTCCTTGAGACCTCACTCTATCACTAATTGGTCTGATATGGAGCGTGAATTTTTGCATGCATTTTGTCCCTCACAGAAAACTCAATTTTTGTAGGAACAAATTCTTAATTTTGTGCAGCAGGATGACGGGACATTTTGGGTTTGCTGGGAGCGATTCAAGGATCTGCTAAGTACTTGTCCACATCATGGGTTTGACTCATGAAGGTTAGTTGATTGTTTTTATACTTCTCTTACCCCTGATTGCAGACACTTTGTCCAGACCATGTTTAATGGAGAGCCTGTCAGCGAGGATTCAGATCAGGTACTATCATTCTTTAATTACTTAGCTGACAATGTCTCACAGTGGAACACACAATACACTGCACACCCTATCAGCACAAGTAGTGGTGAAGATGCATATGAGCAACCATCTTACCCAAACAACTCTCCATCTCAATATCAGCCACAACAGATCTCTCAGAGTTGTACGCCGTCAGACCTATTTGAGGAAAGCATGACACAGATGGCAAGCACGCTCTAGCAATTCATGCAAACTCAAGTCGATCATCAAAATGAATTGCGGGACACCATTAATGTGATAAGCTCACAGTTGAACATCTTAGAAAAAGAAGAATTGCTCGCGGAACCTCAGCCTAGTCCTCAAAAGTACCAGCAGCCACAACAACAAATGCACGATGTTCTCTTTGAGACAGCAGAGACCGTCATTACTCTAAGAAGCGAAAAAGAAGTTCCCCAACTTGAGATGCTCATCGCCGGGAAACCAATTGTCCCAACACCAAAAGTTACTGTTGAAATAGATGAATTCAAAGAAAAATCAGAGGAAACGACCCCAGAAGCGGAGCAATTAGTTAATAAGCAGACTGATACTAATAAGGAGTGCCAATTTGTGGTACCTCATTCTCAGAGCCCAAAAACCGTGGAACCGTCACTCCCTCCTGAATTAGATGTGAAGGAGCCCAATATGAAGGCAGACCCTTGTAGTGGTAAGATGATATGTACACCCGATAAAGAGGGTGACCAGTCTATTGAGAATCTAATTTTCAAGGAACCAAGTAAAACCTTTAATGTTAATGCTTCTGATAAACTACAGGTAATTGCTCCAATGACTTCCCATCACACGTTAGTTCGTAAAGAAACAAATTTCCTAGACACGATATTGAATAAAGACCCTTTCTTGTCAACACACGAGGGTCTACCTGCACATATTGTTTGGTATATTGATGCATATTCATTTATTTGAGGCTGATTTTTGTGCAGGTATGAAGACTGATCGACTGTGGCGGCTCAATTTTGGAGACTCGCCGGTGCAATTTATAGACCTGCGGCCACCAGACGAAATTCCTCCCGAGCCTTCGCTAGGCAATTGTGATGTTTTTCTTTTCTTTCTTTTCCTTTTATTTTATCTTATTTTATTTTTAGTTAGTTTTCAGGTCCATTTTCCCGTAGTTCAGTTTTTCTTTTCCATTACTTCGCCACTCAGGTACGCCCTACTTTTCCCGTGCACAGTCTTTTCTATTTCCCCTTTGCTTTCACATTGAGGACAATGTTTCACTTTAGTTGGGGGGGTGAGCATTCGCATGTGACACTGTGCACGTACACGTACTGGGTTTTATATTATAAAATAAAAATAATAATAATAAAAAATCAAAAAGAAAAAAAGGAAGAAAGAAAGAGAACTGAGGAATTACTTTGCATTATGCCATGCTTAACACTGCGTATGCCTTTCACTTACTCGCGTATAACTTAAGAATGACACACTTAAGTCAATCATGCATAGTTTCTCTTTATATAATCTTATGATTCCATGAAGAATCAATTGGTAGTACATTCGTGTTAATCTGGCTATATAATTTCTTGTATTTACACGGCATCTCACAAGACTAAATAGACACATTCACATGATTCATTGCACTTAGGGTTTCCTGTGAGCATTGAGAGAACACTCGTGACGACTATGACACCTTGTGAGATATCCTTGAGCTAATTATCATCCTTTTGAGTGTTAATATCAAATCAAAGTTTACAGAACTCAATTCTCTTTTTCTGGATGATCTCTTGTACACTAGTTTTGTTTTTTATTTGCTAGCCTAAAGGCGACACCTAGTGGGGAGATAGAAACATAGGTCTTGTAGCTTATTCAAGATATGAAGGCTGAGCCACCCCTAGAGATAAACTTAGTTCATGGACCACTATTTGAGCTCAATTCCCATTGATTGTTTGAAGATTACAAAAGAAGTGTAAAGATGGTCTTAATTGCTCAAGAAAAGAAAGAAAATGAAGAATGAGCATAAGAAATAATAAGCAATACACATGAGCATGAAATGAAATGCTAATGCCGGCCCCAAAAAAATATCACAAAAAGTCAAGGACACGACACATATTTTCCACGTATAAAGATTCTTCAACCAGTTAATGTTTCAGATGTATTCACGACAAGTTAGTGAATGAGTTGATCAATGGTGGTTTCAGTTGGATATGGCGAGTAGGTGAGAAGATGCTAGGGTGAAGGACCCGACACCTCATAGATAGGCTAGATCCTTTCCAGACTAGTAAACTCCATATACTTAGCGTTTGTTCCTTTTAATTTGTGGGATGTTTGATCGCGACACTCCTCCTCGCATATGATGAGTGAACCCATTTTCTTTGAGTGTCCTTGAGGGTATACCTGTAGGCTGAGTCAAAGTGACCGTTCTGTAGGTATCCACTGGTATCCTAGGTGTATTGAGTCACACACATTACACACACCTCGAGAGTTTACCTGTTTATATTCGAATTTATATGACTGCATTAACTCTGAATTGTGTCGCTAGTTAACTTCATGTGAGTATATTGCTCTTAAATGACATATAACCGATGAAACTTGCATGAGTGACGTACTTCGAAGTTGTGTGTATTGAATAGGAACAAGCCTGTGTGAATTTCAGTTATGTTCTTATATGTGAAACCGTATGGTAGTGTCGCATGTGCATTGATTTCATGATCACTGGAGTTTGTAGTTGTAGGCACCACCCTGAGATTCATTCATGTCATTTGCTAGAGACTAGCAAAACGTTAGTTGGGGGTGTGATTATGCGCCAAAACTACGTAATTGGGCATCTTAACCCGGGCTTTACGACTTATATTTTAATTAAATATCCAATTACATCCAATGTTTTAATAAAGTTTGGAATTTATCATTTTTGAGTTTTATTGCATAATTTATGAATTTTTGGTAATTTTTTGTCGTAGGAAAATTCCTGGGAACCAAAACCGGCACCTATTTGTAAATTGTACATAACTTTTTCGTCTGAGCTCCGATCGAGACAATTCAAACTTTTGGAGAAATAGGAAAGGATTATCTACAACTTCCGTGTTTTGAGTTTTCCAAGAAATGGGCTCCACGAAGGTCAAATTTGGCTATGAATGGGGAGAGCAAAAATGAAGAAAAAAAGAAAAAAAAAATAAAGTTAAATTATGATGTGACTCGCCCATGCAGCCGGGTCGGGTCACTTAACTGGATCCGGGTCTAGGGCTTCACTCCATCCCTATTTATATTTCTCTTCCTCTCCTATGCGTGGTGTGCCTCCGACACCCTCTATCTCTTTTCCCTTTCCTTTTCTTTCTCTGCACTCCTCTTCCTCTTTTCTTCTGCTGTCTCCCTCTCCTTCTCCTTCTTCTCCTCTCCCCCTCTTCCCTATCCTCTATCTTCCCTTCCCTCTGTCCTTCTTTTGCTCGCTCCCTTCGGCCTATCTGCTCTACCCTAAGCTCCTCCCTACTGCTGTCAGTTCCAGCACCAGCAGCATCAAGCTCCAGTTGCTGCCAGCAGCCCATCTCCACCCTCCTCTACCCCGAGAATGCTCACAACCCACAAACCAGCCTCCCTCTGCTCTCTTTTTCCGCAGCATGGTCGCCCAACTTCAGCCTCCTCCGAGCACACCAACAGACTCGAGCCCTCTCTCCAGCCACTAGTGGAGAACTGCGAGCCACCTCCCCAAGAAATTTCTCAGACCAGCCACGCACACCACCAGCTCTGCTCCGAGGACTCCCATGGCTGTTTCTGTCACCTCTGCAACTTCTTTCTCTCTCTCTTCTTCTTTCTTCTTTTCTTCTCTTTCTTTTATTTTCAATTGCACCAAAATATTTATTTTCTCCTTATTTAGAGTTGTTAGAGTTTTTGAAAAACCTGTTTGAATGATTGTTAAGTACTTTTAATTTGTTTTAGTGAAGTTTAATTTTTGATTATTTATGTTTCTCTTAATTAATGTTATTATTATATTTGAAGAATTTAATTTAGTTTCATTTATTTATTTATCGTTCCTTCAATTTAGATTCCGATTTATTTCTAAAAAGATAATAAAGAAAAGGGAAAATATAATATAACAAAAAGAGAGAAAAAAGAGTGTTTTTGTTTTGAAGGTGTTTTCCAAAAATTTACTCTTCTTATCGAAACTCGGTTTAATTAGGGTTAGATTTATCAAAGTTTGCATTTTTATTATGTTTCGTTATTATTTAAATTTAGGTTTTTGTTTGTGTTTTGTTATTTTGGTTCGAGTTCTTGACTCGTATTAAAAGTTCAGTTTTTTCGTCTGCTTTTAAATTGTGATCTTGATTCATAATTTTTGGTTCATGTTAAAGATTTGATTTTTATTGCGCGCGTGTGTGTTTGACTAGTTTCCTTTGGGTGTTTTTCTTGTTCTAAGTTACCATATTTAATTAGCACATGTTTCGGTATTTCCTTAAGTAGACTAGGGTTTCCATTCTTGCTATTTAATTCCATGCATGTTAGTATTAGGGTTTAATTTGCGTATTATTTAATTTGTTAGAAGTAAAAACAAACAATCTTGAACCCCCGAATCTAAACTAAGTTCAGTAATCTTTTTCTTTACGATTGGATGAACGTGAAATTTGAAATTAAACGCATTCCCTGAAGAGACGATCTAGCCCTTGGGATGAGTATTACACGAAATAACTCTTATACTTGGGATAGCTTCTGAACTGCTCATTTTTCGAGTGAGTCAAGAGGTAATATTCAGACCACTAGGCAAACAAGAATTTAAATTTGTGAGATCGCAAGTGTGTTCCTCGCCTCAGTTAGTGTCAGCCATGCAGGCGAAAAGACTACTATTGGAAGGATGTTAGGGGTTTATGACTCTTATAGAGGAGGTGTCAAAAAATGAATCGAAACTTGACAGTAAACAAATGATAAGGGAATTTTTAGATATTTTTCTAGAAGAGCTACCTAGATTGCCTTCCGATCGTGAGGTAGATTTTGCTATAGATTTATCTTCAGGAACAGCGCTAATGTAGTAACCTGACCCAAATAATAATAATAATAATAATAATAATAATAATAATAATAAATAAATAATAATAAATAAAGAGATATTTTAGAGAAGATATTTTGAAATGAGATATTTTGAGATATTTATATATAAATATCTTGGAGGAAATATTTATTTTAATTACTTAGAGACTAAGTTAGGTTTTATTTTATAATCTCTCATTCTCTCTCTCTCTCTAGATATTTTTCAATTCAATGGCACTAAATAGAAGACATGTAATTGATTTGAGCTATTAAATATTACAAACAGAAGTAATAAAATTGTATGACCCAAATGGAAAGTCTAAGGGTTTAAAAAAATTAAGTATTTGCTTTTAGAGCAGACATTGTTCTTTTTTAAAAGTCTTAAAAGTTTGTTCATGGAAGATCCATTCTGGAGTAATAAGTACTTCTAATAAAAAAAAAAACCTAAAATGGAAGTAGGAATATTTAATCATTCTAAATGCGAAAGTGATATTCTTAAACAGACTCTATGGGGAAATTTTTAAATGCATTCCTGAATCTAATTGCATATTTGCATATATATATATATATATATATAAGGCAAGGTGATTTTCATTATAGAGTGACCTCATTAGTGTTGACCTAAGTGAAAACTTAACAAGGGGGTGAACTAGGTTTAATAAAAATTTAAAGTACTTCACATCAAATTTAAAACAATTTAAACAAATCAAGCAAATACTAAAATATAAAACAATAAAATCAAATAAGAGAAGATAAGAGAAATTGTAAAAAAAAATTTATAATCATTCAAGGAAACCAACTTGGGGCTTCATTATTCCCTTTGCTTTAAAGGAAATCAAGAAAACCAATACCCTTTTATTTTCAGAGACAAGGCAACCAATTTGTTTTTTGGAGACAAATAGACCAGGTTTCAAAAATACTTACAACAGAAAATTTCCTGATGTACAATTTGAAGTTCAAAATTAACTCTCAAATAATATGAAAAGATGACACAATAGTTTTATATGTGATATCCCAATAGTGAGCAAATTGAAACACAAGAAATTAAGATAGAATTGAAAATTGAGTATGAATATGCTTTATTATGTTTCTTAAGCTTTAGAGGGTGTATACATATATATTAGACCAAAACTAGTCGTTTTTTGTCCATTGAGATCTAATACAGGTTAAGTTAGTCAACCGCTTACAGAGGTTGATTGATAACTCTCATCATTAGAAAAAATTAAACTATTGCAACTAAGTCTAGATGGACCAATTAACTACCTCTTGGGGACTCGTTGACCACCCCTAGCTACTACCTAAACTAGTTGACCGCCTCTTAGCATGGCAACTCGGAACAATCTTTTCATTTTGTGTGTATTTCAATGTTTATCTTAACCTTCATATTCTTTGAGATATGCAAGAAAAAATACATTTCAATTTGAGAGAAATAAGTACAAATAAAGTAAGTAAAGTCGTCAAATCTTCTATTAAATCTTAAACTTTAATAACTTAATTCTGTCAAACAACCTAAGCACGGAGTCATTAGTATCAAATAGTTTATTACTATCAAAATTAGATTAATGACACCTTGGGATTAACTATTGTTCCTCTCTCCTTCCTTTTCCAAAAAATTCTAATCCTATTGAAGTTTATATTTTGACATAGTGGCCCCAAAAAAGTCTCCTATGACAAACACATTGCCATTCTAACCCTTCCATTACAAAGGATTACCCAATTCTTCTATAAATTTTACAATAGTTGCATCCGGATTTTGGGGTTGGAAGAAAAAGAAAAGTTATAAGAAAAATCTCTATGCCACCACTTTCGTAGATAAACAAGGAAATGGAAAAATAATAATTGAAAATTAGATCCAAATGTCAGTAAAAGAAAATAATTTCAAGTAGTGGAGAACGAAGCCATATGTGTAAACCAATATTTTCAAATTGAATTTAAGTTAGATTATATTAGAAATAAATAAAATATAATATTGTGTAAAACCTCCAAATATGTACAGCGGAATATTAATTTGTAAAAGATCAAACACACAATGCAACAATCTAAATGGTGAAAGCAATAATAATAACAATGATATCAGGAATTACGTGGTTTTGCAATGCCTATATCCACGGGAGCAAATGGAAAAAGTTCACTATCTCCTTGTCCAAATTACATGAACAATACATGAACTCTCTCAATTCACCCAATAACTAAATATATCAGATATGACAAATATATATATAGTTCTCTGAGGTTTCCCCCCCAAACCCCAACCATACTAATGTTCCCCATTCAAATTTTGAAATCTGCGCTGGGTGTCTTGAGGCAAACCGTCAACAGTTTCATACATAATGCAAATTGTCTGAAATCCTGCTCCAAATCATCGACGGTTAGAACCAAACTGTCGACGGTTTCCCCCCACTACTACTTGATTCCCTTCATGCTTTCCCTTTGTGTATGCTATCCACTTAGAATGTGAGCCACACAAAAATCTCCACCTTGGCTAACAAACGCCCCTTAGGAGAAACCGAAAATATGAACCCGCTGCTTAACCTTGAACTTGGAATGTTAGATTGGGATCGTATCCCGTCTAGCAATTAAAAACAAACACTAAGTTAGAGCAACGCCACTTGAACTTGCCAATGGAAGCTTCAGTTTCTACCATCAACCCCAATTCAGTTGTAGATGTAATGACCTAAGACTGTGCCTTAGGATTCCAACAAGGTCTTCCCACAATAGTAAACACAAAAACTGCTGCAAGTCTTCTATCACCAAAGCTCATTGCATAGTATTCAACAAATATCACAGCTAACGGTCTACTCTGTTGTCTGTCAAAACACCCCATTGCACCATAATGGGGGACCTGTGACATATCTCGGATATCACAATCCGTCCTTGGGTACCGAGCGATAGACATTCCGTATTGATTCTCCATAGAATCCCACTAAGATGGTAAACAAAGTTTCCCTATGGTTCCACCCACAAAGCCACCCTGAGATAACACCAATCACCCTGTATCTCTGCCTATGCAAATCTTCAAACCAAGACCCTTCTTGGTCGTACCCAACATATTCATGTCAAAACCTTTTAATAGAGTTTCCAACTAATTAGCCTCGGTCAAAGTTTTCCCAGCCAATAACATATCATTCACACACAATAGATACATCACTCCCTTGCATGTTATCGCCCTCTTCCACACTAGAAGCCTCACCTACTCCTACACCTGGTTCTTATGCAATACCTTCATTTCCTCCACCATAACACTCATCCACCTATTTTTACCTTTGTCATGCATTTTAATTTGAAAAAAAGTAGGAATCTTGCTGCTCGTAGTAATGAATGCATAAAACACCAGAATGTCATACCTAAGTGGTGGTTTGATATTGCACATGGGCTCACTGTGATCCTACTAGTCTCCTGAGCTGAAACTCCCTACAATATGAACAATGTCATCTCTGCCTTGAGTCTATAGCTTCACGTGCATCACATGCCCATTTAAATTGAAATACTGTTGACCCAAGATAGAACTCCCTACATTTCTGCCTTGAGTATCAAACTTTACCTAAATTACATAATTACTATTGTTGCAGTTTTCTGGCATTTGTTTCTTTTTCTTTACATAAGTACGCTACCCCATGACTTTCTCACCAAAAGTCATGTCCTCAATCACCCCTTTGTTTGCCACAAGATCACCTAGCTTGTACCCACTTTTTTTATACCCCAAAAAGATGTATTGTCCGGACATAACACCAGGCCTAGATCCTACATCACCATAATAGTGCACCAGTGGACATCCACACACAACTGAATAGTCTACTGCAAAACCTGCCCACAATTCACTTGTAACTCTCTCATCCATTGATACCTTTGGTAATTAGTCACAAGAGAAAAGTGTAATATTCACTGACTACACCAAAAAGTACCCTAGAAGCCCTGCATATAACCTGCCCTGCTCACAAAACTTCTTGAACAAAATCAGCGTACTCGGTCCCAATGTCAGACCTGAGGATCTCTCTCCCAGTTTGGTACTCCACCTCAACCACAAGTTAAACTTAGTAAATACATTAACATTAGGCTTGTGCCACATAAGATAAACCAAGACCTTTAGTGATACACCAACGAAAAACATATGTCTGCCCTGTGATGCTATCCTCACCGGTCTTGTGACGACCTGAATTTTCTACCATTATTTTTTTTCTAATAAACAATGATAATTAATCAATATCACAAACATCTCTGATACCATATGTCAATATGACCCAACCCAAAGTGGGGTACCAAGTGATCAATCTATCACATATAGGTATACCTAACAGCGAAAGTCCATACATATACACCATCCCAAATACAAATGTCAGAGCACTAAACCATCACATATACACATATACATATCTATGTACGTCCCCAAAATCCACCAAAATACTTTAGGAGTTACACAAAACACATCCCCAACTCAAAATACTTACCCTAACTACTAGGGTACCAGCTACCCTCTATCTCGGAGCTCTTTCTACTCGTTTGTCCCGATTACCTAAAATGTTTAGATTTTGGGTGAGACACCTCAGTAAGACGGAATGAACTATTTACAATGTGTGGCACATAAGTTTAATTATATCATAATACATTCCATTTTAATAAATATATCAGCTGGTAAAAATATATACAGATATATACTCATAATCACTTAAGTATGTGTAAGAAATGAAATTTATTTTCAGCATATAAATATTAAATGTGGGTTGGCTTATTTTATAGGAATATGTATGAAATTACTATTAAATTGTGTGGCGTGAGATTCTCTGCGAACATATGTTAAACGTATGAGATGCAGGTTAAGCAAGTAAAGTATTATGAATAAAATATGACATGGACTATGTTATCTGTGTATGTTAAATGCAATCATGTAAATGTAAAACAACTGAAAGTCATGTTAGCAGATTCTAGCACATTTCTATGTGGACTAACTGTAGTAGATTCTAGCGCATTTCTATATGGACTAACAAATGATGGCTAAAGAGTGACTGTAGTACGAATGAATGAAATGAAAATGTTATGCAATTAAATGACAATAAAATGAAATAACAAATGTGAACGATGTAAATGGGAAAGAGTCACTTAAAGTGAAAAGAAATACAATGTTTAAGCTATGAACATGAACAGATGTGTATGAATGAATAATGACAAAAAGGAATAAAGTATTATGTTATTAGAAGTATCTATGTATATAAAACATGTTATAATTGGGCGAGGCAAACTCTTCGCTTGAGGGCTTTCTAAGAAAGGCGAGTGCACTAGTAGCTTTAGATGTAGCAGTTACTGCATAACGTACTAGGGCAGAGGGAACCTATTTATATGGGCTGGTAGATTTCCCTATCTTTAGCGCCTTTGTTGGTAAACTATTGTTGAATGCGTGAATACGAGATCAAGTTAACAGTTGAGGGCTTACTGAGTAAGGTGAGTGCATTGGTATGCTTTAGTTGTAACCTCAAGGTTACCTAAGTATCAGAGCAGAGGGGTGCTACTTGTATGGGCGGGTAATCACCCCTATTCTTGAGTAATCTCGTGGGTTAAACATTTGCTTGTCATTATTTAGGTTCAGAAAATGATTTCAGAGTTATGTTAATGATTTGCAAATGTATTAAAATGATATCTATATACCTCATGTTAGTCATACGCTGTTTTAATATGTATATTTTCTTCTCTTACTGAGATGTGTCTCACCCAAATATGAATGTTTATTTTTTAGGAAATCCTCAAGGTCGGGCTTAAAAGCTTAAGGGTATTTTAGCATTTTTTAGGACTATAAAAGAAAGGGTATATGTTGAGCATATTTTGGGGATGTATATGTTTATGTTTTTTGTCATTATGTTTTAAGGATGTTGAGGGATAAATGATTGTGAAAATACTAAAATGTTTTAGGAGATATGTATATATGGAAATGCAGGCGATGGATAAATTTTATGGATTTCTAGTTAGGATATAGTAACCCTGGTATAATGTTATATGGAGATTATGTTATGTTTTCCGCTGCGTATGTTATGGATTATGATTTATGATAATATTATCAGGTATAATGCACTGGACCCCGGATTATGGGTTCGGGATATTACAATAGCACTTGGGTTCATCCCAGTGCCAGTTGTCATTTGTTATAGTACTCAGGTTTATCCCAGTACGAGCAGTCATTTGCTATAGTACTCGAGTTCGTCCCGGCACGAGTTCATCGTTTCTTATAGTCTTCAAGTTTATCTTGGTATGAGTAATCAATTGTTATAGTGCTCAAATTCTCAAATTCAATACAAGATACCATGGAATCTACCAATCACCAAAAAAAAAAAAAAAACCCAAAGAACAAAAACGAAAAACAAAAACAAAAATCCCTTGATGATCAATTTGCTATAGCCTGGTAAAAATTGACGTCTTTTATCTTTATAGTCATGTTGCTCTAAAATAACAGAGGAGCAGTCTCCACTGTTATTTTGAGTAATAATGTCTATAAAGAGGGGCAATTGTGGACACCCTAATTTTTACCAGCCTTTCCTGGAAAGACCCAGTGCAATAAAAGTTGACTTCGGATTCTGAAAATTGGAGGACCCTTTTTGAAAAGCCTGATCTTCTAAATTGGGTCCCAATATGTTAAATTGAGTCCCGATGTCTTTAACTGAGTCCCAGTGTGCCTACCAAGCCCCGGTGTTTTTAAATTGAGTCCCAGTGTCTCTAAATCGAGTCCCGATATTTTTATTTGAGTCATGATGTATTTAATTGAGTCTCGATATTTTAAAACCAAGTTCCTGTGTTTTAAGTCACATCCCGGTATTTTAATTGAGTCTCAGAATTTTAGTTGAGTCCTAATGAATTTTAATTGGATCCTAGGCTATCTTGATCCCGTTGAATTTCAATTGAGTCATTTTTATTAAATCCAGTCCGAGTCCTTTATTTGCCGGGAATCGAGTTTTATTTGTAAAACCGAGTCTTTCTTTAAAAAAAATTAAAAATTTTGGACAACAAAAATAAATGTATAAGAAATCAAAAATAAAAAAGGAGAAGTATGTGCGTGGATTTGATTGCAATATTCCCTCCCGGGAATAAGGGAACAAATTTTAGGGGAATGATTCTTCTATTAACAATAATTTTTAGGCGCCAAACGGATTGCTGGACTCTTTATAAAGAGAGTCACAGTGCAAGCAAAAGCGGAGAAGCCTTCATTTATTCACTGTTCACCGTCACCTTCAATCACCAACAACACCGCCACCTCTACCAGCCTTGAGCTTCATACGTGCACAGACAAGCAACTCTGGTGCATGCCCCATCTTCGGCCGCTTCACAGCCACCCAATCCGGACTCTTGTCGGTAGCCAGCTCCAAAAATCAACCTCCAGTTACACAGATTGCTTCGCCCTCCCTGCAGCCCAGGCATATCGCCGACCCATGTGTACTCATTGGTATATATTTCCATCCTCGCCTGTTCCCGCCGTTTTGGATAGGGGAGGTGGATTTAGAGGGGTTCTTGGTGACTTTGGTTTGTTGAAGTCGGAGTTGAATTTTTTATCAAATATGCTGAGATTGTGGGCATGTTTTTTTGTTCATGTTCATTTATTTATTTCTATTTTGTTTTCTCGATCCAGGGTTGTCTCCCTCATCCTCTGTTCGCTGCTCTCGCTCTCTCTAGCCTCGTAGATTTGTCTTCAACTGAGAAATGAGAATTTTTGTTTGGCTTTCCTAGAATACACCAGACTCTCTGATCTCAAATTTTTTAGTCTGGTTCTCGTCTACTTCCTATCATCAAATCAGTCTCTTCCTTTCATTTCCTCATCTTGGTACTCCCCATATTCAATTGCAGTATTTGTTGGCTAGCTCGTTAGGATTTAGGGGGTATTTTCGATGCACTGTATTCTAGTTGGGTTTTGATTCAGGTTCAATACCTGGCTCCTCCTCTGTAATTTCTCGCAAATGCATGTATTGTGCTTTTCCTCATCCAAAGTTTGGATAGACTGGATCTGTGTTTGGGATGTTTCTGGATCTGCTTCAAGAAGATCAAACCCATTCCGAAAGAAGGCACCCTAGATCCTGTGTCTGACGAGGAGGGTTCTTACCCCATGGTTCTTGTTCAGATTCCCATGTGCAACGAGAAAGAGGTTTATCAGCAGTCGATCGCTGCAGTTTGCAATTTAGACTGGCCAAAATCGAATTTACTAATTCAAGTTTTGGATGATTCGGATGATCCTACGACCCAATCGATGATCAAGGAGGAAGTTCATGAATGGCAGAAGGAGAGTGCTCACACTGTGTACCGGCATCGGGTAATTAGAGATGGATACAAAGCTGGCAATCTCAAGTCTGCCATGAACTGTAACTATGTCATAGACTATGAGTTTGTAGCCATTTTCAATGTTGATTTCCAGCCCACACCTCTTCGTCTCCACACATACACACTATTTCACACACTAAAATACACACACACTGCCACACACACATAAAAATAGACATTGTTCCCCTACACACACTAAAACACCCACTAAAACACACATTGTCCCATTACACACACTAAAACGCCCATTAAAACACACACTATCCCACGCACGTACACTACTACACACAGTCTCGCACACCAACCCACACACACACACTATTACACACAATGAAGCACTACACACACACAATTTCACACACTAAAATACACACACACTGCCACACACACATAAAAACACACTAAAACGGCCACTAAAACACAAACTATCCCACGCGCGTACACTGCTACACACAGAGTCTCACACACCAACCCACACACCACCAATTCACATACAACTCACGCGCGCGTAAAACACACGCCAACTTACCCACCCATACACATGCACACACCCTCACGCACGTGCACAAAGCACATGCATGCACTCAACACCTTCATTTACAAACACCCACATCCCCATGCACGCGCATATACATGCATGCAATTTCACGCATGTGCACCCACTCATATACCCATGCATGCATGCATGTAGTCACACATACACACACATTCACATTTATATACATACATGCATGCACTCACACTCAAATGTACACATTCACGTGCTTATGCATGCCATTTCACACATACACACGCATGCATTCATGCACCACGCTTGCACGCTCATTCCCATCCATGCACACGTACACTTAGGCATTCCAATGTCACCCATGACATCATTACTTCGACTATTGTCCATGCACGCCGGCATGCATGTGCATGTTCATTCTCGTTCTCATTCATGCTCACACATACTTCATGCACCACTTGCACGTTCCAACATACGCTTGAACACACACAAACTCAAGAGAAAGGCAACGTGTGTTCAATGGTCTCGACCAAGACCTTAAACTGGTTTTCTCCCAGACCGGTCAACGTTTGTTGGTTCATCATCCCCTGGACCGATTCACGCCGGTTTTCTTCATTTCACTTGATTATTATTTATATATTCAAAATTTTCACAAAAAATCACAAAATTCTCAAAAATTCCCTAAAAAATTTTCATGCTTTATTTTCCATTGATTTTATTTGTGTTATTTTTGAAGTTCAGGAAAAATATTAAAAAATCACAAAAATCACAAAAAATGTTTTCACACTTTGGAAAAATCACAAAAATGTTTTTTAGGCACAAAAAATCATTTTCATCCCGAACAAATTTCAAAAACCTTCCAGAATAGTATTTTCTTACTTAGAAAAAAACCTACAGATTTCAAAAACCTTTGAGAGGCTATTTTGTACCCTATTTTCTTGATTTTCCTTCGTGATGATTGCAACCAAAGGCATGAACTCTTCGGAGTACTGGATTGCCCTGATTATGAGAGAATACCTATATAGTATTTTCATTCTTTTGATTTTTGAAAGGGAGTAATTTTGACAGGCTTATTAAATTTATTTTTGGGATAATTTTTTATTAATCTAGTACCGTTCGTAAGAACGAGTGCTTAGGGGGTCTTAATACCTTCCCCTAGTGTAACCGTACTCTCGAGCCCGACTCTGGTGACGCAGACTGATTTTACCCCTAATGGGGTAGCAATCAAGTGTTCTAACTGCAATTCAAAAGGTTAGTGGCGACTCCATCACACGTTGTTTTCCACGAAAATCACATTTTCAAAATCACATATCCATTTTTCCCAATTCGCAGCCGCACCCATTTTTTCCAGAGAGTGGTTCTCCAGGCTCAGGTCCGAGACATCGTGACAATGATAACCAATATGTTTCTTGGTTTTAAATATGAAACAAATTCAGTAATTTAATGAGCTTTGAAATTTGATAATATGATTTTTTTAATCAATCAATAAATATAGTATGCTGATTTCAAATATAGATCAAAGTAAGAAACTTCAGTAACTCTCAATATTTAGCAAGTGTTAAATAATCATACACGTAGGTTATATGTTTGCAGAAAATTAAAGAGAGTAGGGAGAAGAGTTTAAGACCTTATTTTTTACAAGGTTCGCCCAACGGCCTTTGTCCTTGTCCCAAGCAACCTCTATGAGGATTTTTCTTTCCAACTTCTTTATAGGCCAAGTTACAACCTCTCCGTATCGGATGGAGATCCCTCTCTAACAATAATACCCCTTCTCGTTGTCCAACGATTCAATAACTCTGAATCGTCAAACAACAACAAAACAAAAAACAATTTGGTATACAAGTAGAACTCTCAACAAGAGCAGATTAGTACAATTGAAAATCAATATGCTTCAATCAACAATCAATAGTGAAGCTCGGATTACTATGACCAGGGCTTTGATTTGATTTGAAAATCTCAGTAGAGAACGATCAGAAACCGTAAGTTATATCAGCATAAACACAGCAAGACTTTAGAAAATATTTTAGTAAAAAAGCTTTGAACTTTGTAATTCGTATAAGCTTTATTATTGCTGATTGTTGTTGGTGTTTGTAATTCGTGAAATTAACTCGTATTTATAGATTTCGATACGCCCAAAATAATCTAGCCAATGAGGACAGGTCAACGCCTATCTCGCACCTTCTCCGGGTCTGACATCCTGACGAGAGATCAGCTCCAACCCAATAAAAAGGAGGAGAGATCCATGCCAGTGGCTTTAATAGCAGAGTAATAGGTGCACACACTTATGGCTGGGGAGCGATTCACGCCCCAGCGCAATAAATTCGTGCGAACCTACGGTCAACTCAAACGCCTATAAGAAGGGATCTGGAGAAAAGGCCAAGGTAAGTCACTCAACACTATTCTACTGTTGCGTTCAGCCCCTCTAAAAGCATTCATCTTACTTAGGCATCGGAGTGATCTCCCGAAGTACACCCCGGGTCCTCCAAGCCTTTCTTTTCTTCCCTTTTCAGGTCAACGAAAGTCGAAGGAGCATCCCTGCAATTTTTACCCCGCAACAGTTGGCGCCGTCTGTGGGAACCGGCTTTTAAGAGGCGATCATATCTTGCTCTCGACTTTCGACATTCCAGCAATGCCGACCTCACACAGTTCTACCTCCATCCCTGCTACGAAAGAATCGTCCCAGTCCATCCATTCCACGCTTGCAGAATCATCGGGTGTTAGTAGGGAGGAGTTCCTCGCTTTCCAAAAGGAAATGAAGGATATGCTTAACCGAATATTACAAAAAAAGAGTCAAGAAGGGCACGTCCTCCAACAAACACAAGAGAACCCTAGAGCAGACAAGCAAGCTAACAAACCAATGGAGAACGAGGAGAAAACCTACCTCAACAAGAAGGTAGAAGATGCAAACAACGTGGACGTCAACCAGCAAAGATCCGCGGAGCTCGAAGAAAGGATCAAGAAGATAGATCATATAAAGAAGATGATGAAAGAGGGCAGAACCAAACCCTACTATGGGGAAGCCTCCCTGAGGTCCTTAGAGCCGCCATTCAACAAAGAAATCATGGAGGCTCCATTGTCCAGTAGATTCAAGATGCCCACCTTTGAAAGGTATGAAGGTTTTTCTGAACCAATTGATCACTTGGATAATTGTAAAATGTTGATGCAGTTGCAAGGGGCTCCAGACGCCATCATGTGTCGAGCTTTTGCAACCACCCTTAAGGGTACTGCCAGAGATTGGTATCGAACTCTACGACTAGGATCCATTGGTACTTTCCAAGAGATGGAACAAATGTTCACCGACCACTTCCTTAGTAGCCGAAGAGTTGCTAAAACAATGGGCCATCTCATGAGTATGGCGCAAGGGTAGCAGGAGACTCTAAAGAACTTCATGCATCGATTCAACACGGCGACCCTAGAAATCCGCAACTTAGACATGGGAGTGGCTTTGGCAGCTTTGACAACGGCTCTCCAACCTGGAAGCTTCTTATACTCCCTAAGGAAAAAACCGTTGGTGGATATGGGGGAGCTGATGGTCCGAGCAGAGAAATACATCAACCTGGAGGAGATGATGGATACGAGAGGAAGTCACATAGAGCGGAAAAGGAAAAACAATAGCAGAGAAACAGGAGACTCCTACAGATCCGCAAAAAAGCATGAGACTAGTGCGCTGCACCTGGGCCTAAAGATAAGAGGACAGCACAACAAGTTCTCCACCTACACACCCCTGAATATACCGCACTCGGAGTTACTAATGCAAATCAGAAAGAAGGACTACATCTCGTGGCCTGAACCTATGCGAACGCCTCTACACAAGCGGAACATGTCCATGTTCTGCGCATTCCATAGGGATTATGGTCACGACACAGAAGAATGCATTCAGTTGAAGAAAGAAATCGAATTCCTAATAAGAAGGGGATACCTGTCCAAGTTTATAAAGAAAGAAAATCCACAAAGGGAACCTCTTGAGCAGAGGAGGCATGGCGCAAAAGAGAATGAAGAGCAGGTCATATGAGAGATTGCAGTGATCTTCGGAGAATCAGCTAGTGGAGGAGATAGCGGGAGTGCCCGAAAAAGATATGCTAAACAGGTGCTATCGATGGAGAAGGGGGAAACTAGTAAACGAAACAAAAAAGATGACATCATAACCTTTGACAGTGGAGATGAAGACAGGGTGCAGCAGCCACATGATGACGCGCTGGTGCTTTCCCTACTTTTGGCCAATTATATGGTCAGACGCATATTGATAGACAATGAGAGCTCGGCTAACATCATGTTCTGGTCGGTCCTGGTCGGAATGAAGATCGGCAAGGAACGACTCAAATCGGTCTCGACCCCCTAGTGGGATTCGGGGGAGACATTGTTCACCCTTTGGGTACAATCACGGTTACCAGTGACAATAAGGACAACCCCGCAGCAGGTTATGACGCTAATAGAGTTCTTGGTGGTCGACCGACCTTCGGTGTACAATGTCATCTTGGGTCACCCTTTCCTTAACGCAGTTCGGGCTGTAACATCAACGTACCACCTCAAAATCAAATTTCCCACACCGCAAGGGATAGGATTTGCCAAGGGAGATCAAGCCGCTACTCGGAGCTGCTATGTAATGGCCTTGAAAGGGAAGATGGAGGCTAGAGAAACTTTAACAGTAGAAGATCTAGAAGTAAGGGGAGAGTATCCCCAGATCAGTACAGTAGATGAAGACATTAGGCATATACCACTGAAAGGCCACCAAGAGAGAAGTATACAGATTGGAAATCACCTGCTCGACACCTTGAAAGCGGCGCTGAGCGAACTGTTGGACGAATTCGCTAATTTGTTCGCCTGGTCGGCTGCAGACATGCCCGGCATTGACCATGCAGTCATAGAGCACAGGCTGCAGGTCGACCCCAACCACCGACCTGTGAAACAGAAAAAAAGGAGCTTCGCGATGGAGCGAATCAAAATAATCGATGAGAAAGTGACAAAACTGGTGCAAGCCAACTTCATCAGGGAGGTAGACTACCCGGAGTGGCTAAGCAATGTGGTTCTAGTAAGGAAGCCAAACAAAAAATGGCGCACTTGCATAGACTTCACCGACCTGAATAAGGCGTGCCCAAAAGACAGCTTTCCTCTTCCCCGAATGGACCAGCTAGTGGATTCAACCTTAGGGCATGAGCTCCTCAGCTTCATGGATGCCTACTCGGGATATAACCAAATCCCTATGAGTCGAGCAGATGAAGAAAAAACATCTTTCATCACCGAAAATGGTTTGTATTGTTACAGGGTAATGCCCTTCGGGTTAAAAAATGCATGAGCCACATATTAGAGATTGGTGAACAGGATCTTTAAAGATCAGCTCGAAAAAATAATGGAGGCGTACGTGGACGATATGCTGGTAAAAAGCTTGGAAGCAGGGTAACATTGTAGAGACTTGAGAGAAACATTCGAACTCCTTCGCCGGTACCACATGAAACTGAACCCATCGAAGTGTGTGTTTGGTGTTTCTGCAGGAAAGTTCCTGAACTTTATGGTGACTCATAAAGGTATAGAAGCAAACCCGGATAAAATAAGAGCGCTGCTGGAAATGGAGGCCCCATGGACAAAAAAGGAGATCCAAGTTTTGACAAGGAGGATAGCCTCCCTCAGCAGGTTTGTCTCCTGCTCAGGGGACAAAGGCTTACCTTTCTTAGAGCACTACGGAAGAAGGGAGGATTCAAATGGGGGGAGGAGTAGGCCAAAGCCTTCTAACAGCTCAAGCAATACCTCGGATCCCCTCCCCTTTTGACGAAGCCAAAGAATGGGGAAGACCTATACCTGTATATAGCATCCACGGAAAATGTCGTCAGCTCGGTCCTGGTTCGGGAAGAAGGCAGGAGGCATCAGCCCATTTATTACATTAGCAAGGTGCTCAGTAGAGCCGAAAAGAACTATTGCACCGCGAAAAAAGCCGCCTTTTCCATCATCTGTGCAGCATGAAAATTGAGGCCCTACTTTCAAGCCCACAAAGTAATTGTGTTAACAAACCTACCAATGAGACAATTTCTATAGCGGCCAAAGAGTTCGGGAAGGATGACAAAGTGATCAATCGAATTAAGTGAGTTCGACATACAATATCAACCAAGGCCCAGGTGCTCACTGATTTTACAACAGAAAGGCTCTCTAATTCATCCACTAAGTCAGACGTATGGACACTACATGTTGATGGGTCGTCTAACACTGCTGGAAGTGAGCTGGATTCATTCTTTCAGCCCCGGACAACAGTGAAACTCTTTTCGCACTAAAGTTGGAGTTCACGGCAACCAACAACGATGCGGAGTATGAAGCTTTGTTAGTAGGCCTATGCTTGTCAGAAGCATTAGGGGTGGCACAGATCAAGGTATTAAGTGATTCCCAGCTGGTGGTAGAGTAACTGAAAGGAGAATTTGAGGCTAGGGACCAAAGAATGAAGAAATATATTATTAAGGCCCCAGAATATGCGAAAGCATTCGTTTAGTTCAATATAGAACACGTACCAAGGGCAGAAAACAAAAAGGCCGATGCACTTGCGAAATTGGCCTCAGCAACTAGTTCAGAATGGAAGGACGCTATTTATCTAGAGCGGATAGGGAAACCCTTATATAAGGAGGAAAAAATTAACTCAGTGGAGTCCGAAATCAGCAAGGACGATTGGAGGGCGTCTTTATTCCTATACCTTCAGGACGGATCCGTACCAGAGGACAACAAGGAAGCTCTGAAAGTGAGAAGGAAAGCAGCGAGATATACGCTAATAGGTCAGGAGCTATACAGAAGATCTCTAACACTGCCCTACCTTCATTGTCTAAACGATGAGGAAGGGAAATACGTACTAAGGGAAATCCACGAAGAAGTATGCGGAAACCACCTTGCCAGTAGGGCCTTAGCCCACAAGGCCATGCGGCAGGGATTTTACTAGCCCACAATGAAGAAAGACGCGGTCGAGCTCGTTAAAAGATACGACAGGTGTCAAAGATGCGTAGCAGTACCACACGTACCCTCTAATCTACTCTCCCCTCTAACCAGTCCCTGCCCCTTCGCACAGTGGGGAATAGACATCCTGGGACCTTTACCGTAGGTGACTGGTCAAAGAAAGTTTTTGTTGGTAGCAATAGATTATTTCACTAAGTGGGTAGAGATCGAACCTCTAGCCACCATAACAAAGCGGAACATTACGCGCTTCGTGTGGACATCAGTGGTTTGTCGTTTCAGAATCCCCTAGGCAATAGTTACAGACCATGGGAGGTAGTTCGACAACGAGCGCTTCAAAAAGTTATGTTCGGACCTATCTATTAAGCTCCTCTTCGCATTAGTGGCGCACCCCCAGAGCAATGGACAGTTAGAGAACATGAACCAGACGATACTGCACGGATTGAGGACGCGACTCGAATCTATGCAAGGTAGATGGGTAGAGGAACTCCCTTCCCTCATATGGGCATACCACACCACCAAGAGAGCGGCAACAGGGGAAACCCTGTTCATGCTTGTCTTTGGCGCAGAAGCAGTCATCCCAATAGAGGTAGGGATACCCTCCTGGCGAAGGCAATACTTTAACGAGCAGAACAACAATGAAGAGCTCAAATCAGAAATAGACCTGCTGGAAGAGAGACAGGATCAAGCGAGTTTAAAAGTTACAGAGTACCAACAGAGGGTAGCAAAGTACTACAACAATCGCGTCAAAATACGGAATTTCCAACCAGGAGACTTAGTCCTGAGGAAGACGTGGAACAACCAGTTGGAGTTAGGGTCGCACAAGTTAAAGCCAAACTGGGAGGGTCCATACAAAGTCACAACCAAGATAAAGCCAG
Organism: Malania oleifera; assembly: GCF_029873635.1. Classification (NCBI taxonomy): domain Eukaryota; kingdom Viridiplantae; phylum Streptophyta; class Magnoliopsida; order Santalales; family Ximeniaceae; genus Malania; species Malania oleifera. The sequence continues at coordinate 4,042,299 of NC_080421.1, read as the reverse complement.
GGATATACAAGTTGGAAGATGTAGGGAGGGAACGAGATTAAGAACACATGGAACTCGAATATGTTAAAAAAAATACTATTCTTAAAAAGTGCTTCTTACAGTGCAGTAATAAAAGTACCAATTACAATAGTTGTACTATGTCAATAAAGTTTAAAAAATTTATATTACAAGTTTAATTCCTACAGACTAGTTTGCTTTACTCCCCTCTCCAATTTCCTCCTCCTCCCCTTCCTCATCCTTATCCAGATCTTCGGCGGATTCAGGACTCTCATTGCCATAACCGTGTGAGCTCACACTGTCTAGTGGAAGCTCAGGGTGTTTGGTTTTGACTTGAACCTGGCACCTCTTGAATCCCACCCGGTAAGCTTTGGAGGTATTAATGACGAACTGGTTGGAGTCCTTGTACTCCTTTACTGCAGTTCGAGAGGCAGTAGCAACTTCTCCTCCTGGGCTAAAGCCATCGTCGCTAGCTGAGGAAGAATACAAAATACATAACAGTTAACAAAATTATGTATAAGGGGAGAAGAATAAATCCAGTTGAAGAATATATACCTGGTATGAGGTGTGGCGGATCTTTGCTGAAAGAGCGTTAGGAAGAGTGCACTGGGCATGCACAAAATCTTCAGCGTGTACCACCCGACGGAGAGTAGAGGCAGAACGGGTCGGCTCGTGAAAAATCGCTTCAGTATGAGCCTGTGGGATCGGAGGAGAAGCAGCATTGATCTCATCAGTAAGGGCACCAGAATCACCTATAACAGGTGCATCCCTTTGGGAGGATTCCCCCTCGATCTCCCTTCTCTTCTTCTTACTTCTACTCACCCTTTGCTTCCTGGCTTCACCCATGAGAGATTCATACCTGGTGAAGTCCATATCTGCAAAGATAAGGAGAAAAGAAGTAAAAACACCAACAATAGAGGTAATATCTGAACACATATATAGAAATCAGAGGCGAGGAAAGACTTGAGGAAACGGGGCTGATCCCTCACTGCACGAGGACACGCTTTTGGAGCAGCTCCTCGTGAGGGATAATACCCTGCTCTCCAAGGGCTCGCAGCTCTTTTAGGATGGCCTGCTCTTCGGGAGAAAGCCTCGGAAGAAGGTGGCGCACTCGAACTACAAAGGAAAATGGATGAAAGGAAAAAAGTGAGTCAGCGGATAACCTACTGGTAGCCTTGCAAAATAAGGTGGACAAGGGATAGACAGCGTTACCATCAAAAGGAGAATACCAGACCAAAAAGCCCATGTAGTTCAACTCCCCCGAGGCAAAGAAGTACCTAGACTTCCAATTATGTATGGAAGAAATGCTTGGTGAAAAAAGTTTATAACCTGGTAGAGAGTTGAAATAGTATAGTTCCTTCTCTACAGAATGTGTTCGCATTTTAAAACAACTCCTAAAGAGAGGAATTGTTGGCCGGTGGCCCAGGCGAAGCAGAAGGACGGCAAAACAGGTGAGTGAGAGATAGGAGTTCGCAACAAGTTGGGAAGGCGCTATCCGGTAAAAACATAATACACTAGAGACAAAGGGGGGAAAAGGGAGCCTGAGACCCAAATCTAAGTAATCGGTATAGAGGCAGAGCTCCTCGGAGCCTGGGTCAAGGGCTGACTCGAAAACAGAGGGTAACCGAACAGTAATACTCTGTGGTATAGCAAAAAAATAACGAACATTCTACAAGTCGGAGGAGGTGAGGTCACAATGAGCGTTCCACACTGTAGTAGGAACCCTCAAAGGCTGTGAAGAAGACTCAATTGGGAAAACAAAGCGTGAACGAAACAATACCTTTACCAACGGATCAAACGAGCAAGCACCCAACAAAAACAAAGAGGAAAAGATGCCAAAGCATATCAAAACAGTAAAATTCTGCACACAAACAGCAAGGTCGTCTTACAAGAAAAGATCAAACACACAAAGTTAACGCAAGAACAGCGAAGAACATGAAGAACAGCAAAACAAACATGCAGTAGAGAAGGAGAGCGTACCTAACGACAAATGGGGGACCCCGTGGATTGAAAGAGAGAAAACAATGAAGGAGTCCACTGGACTAAAGATGAGTGCAAAATGAAGGAGTCTCCTGGCCCTTATAAAGAGAGGACGGCACGAATCCCTGAGGCGAGAATCTCAAAATTTCTCGTCTGCCAAAAAGGATTACGTCTCGAGGGAGAAAAAGGACACAGAGAATCCATGAACCCACATAAGATCTCTGATATATGCACAGCTGCAGCTTCCCAAGGACAAACGGTGCCTCAGAAAGACCACATCGCCACGAACACAACGTTAGACGAGCGACCATAAATGAGAACGTTTCATCCAACCTACTTCCCAAGGTATGGCACATTTAAAACTTGCATTTATCAATCTTCCGCAAGACAGAAGGATATGACGACGCCTCGAAAAAATGAGTAGATGGAACACCTAATAAAGGAGCATGACTCACTAAGTATGACTCACCTGTGGCGGAGGCAATACTGCCAAGCACGACTCGTAAGTCCAAAATAGCCCAGCAGATGAGTACGGCTCAATAGACATAAAGGCCCAAATGACGAGCACAACTCATAAAGCCGAAACAGCCCAGCAGATGAGCACGGCTCAATAGACACAAAGGCCCAAATGACGAGCACGACTCGGAAGACCAAAAACAACCCAACAAGTGAACACGACTCATCAAGCAAAGAGGCCAAGCTGACGAGCACGACTCGTAAGGCTAGAACAGCCCAGCAGATGGCTCAATAGACACAAAAGCCCAAATGACGAGCACGACTCATGAGGCCAAAACAGCCCAGCAGATGAGCATGACTCACCAGGCGGAGAGGCCAAACTGACGAGCATGACTCGTAAGGCCAAAATAGCCCAGTAGATGAGCACAACTCATTTGTGAAGAGGCCTGACGGACAAACATGAAGCGGAATGCCAAAAACAGCCCGGTAGATAAGCGCGGCTTAGTAGACGTAAAAAGGCCACGAAACTGCTCGGTTGGCCAAATTTCCTTCATAGAACAGGTCGGCCAATTTCCCTTTATGCAATAGGTCAGAAAGCTCGGCCAATTTCCCTCTATAGGACAGGTCGGCCAACGTCCCACTATGGAGCAGGTCAAATAGGTCGGTCAACTTCCCTTCACAGAGCAGATCAGACAGGTCTTCCAACTCCCCTTCATGGAGCAGGTTAGACAGTTCGGCTAATTTCCCTCCATGGGACAGGTCGGCCAAATTCCCTTCATGGATTAGTCGGACAGGTCGGCCAACGTCCCACTATGGAGCAGATCGGACAGGTCAACCAACTTTCCTTCATGGAGCAGGTTGGACAACCTCTCTGCATGGAACAGCTCGGTCAGGTCGGACAGGTAGGCCAACCTCCCCGCATGGAGCAGCTCGGAAAGCTAGGCAAAATAGCTCGGCAAAACAGCTCGAACAAAACAGCTCGGCACGAACAGCTCCTCAAAATAGCTCGGACAAAACAGTTCGGCACGAACAGTTCAGCACGAACAGCTCTTCAAAACAGCTCGGCACGAATAGCTCCTCAAAATAGCTCGGCACGAACAGATCTTCAAAATAGCTCGACAAAACAGCTCGGACAAAAAAACTCGTTATGAACAGCTCTTCAACACAGCTCGGACAAAACAGCTTGACACAAGCTGCTCGGCAACTCGTTCGGTAAATCATGCCACAAAAAAAAAAAAAAAAGTAGGAGCATTAAACCTTCTAAGGGGAAAGATGCAGACAAAACAATTATTCAAAATTCTGTCCAGAAATTTGAAACTGAGGGGGGGACAACTGATACGCCTAATATAATCTAGCCAATGAGGACAGGTCAACGCCTATCTCGCACCTTCTCCAAGTCTGACATCCTGACGAGACAGCTCCAACCCAATAAAGAGGAGGAGAGATCCACACTAGTGGCTTTAATAGTCGAGTAATAGGTGCACACACTTATGGCTGGGGAGCGATTCACGCCCCCGCGCAATAAATTTGTGCCAACCTACGGTCAACTCGAGCCCCTATAAGAAGGGATCTGAAGAAAAGGCCAAGGTAATTCACTCAACACTATTCTACTGTTGCGTTCAACGTTTCTAAAAGCATTCCTCTTACTTAGGCATCAGAGTGATCCCCTGGAGTACACCCCGGGTCCTCCAAGCCTTTCTTTTCTTCCCTTTTTAGGTCAACGGAAGTCGAAAGAGCATTCCTGCAATTTTTACCCCGCAATAGATTTAAAAAAGTGTATAAACGTGTTCCCCAAGTTACTTGAAGTATTTCCCAAATTTTCTCAAAGATTGAGAATCAAGCAAACGATTTTGGAAACTTCCCTCGCTGTTTTAAAATTTAAAAACACGAAGGTCAGTCGCCTGATCCCAAAGGGTCAGTCGCTTGTGCGTTGAAATTATAGCATATTCTGAAAGTTAGTACTAGGTCAGTCGCCTGAGCCTTAATGGTCAGTTGCCTGAGGCAGTTCTGTTTGCATACTTAAGAACACATAGAAATATCAGTTGCCTAAGGAAACTTCCTCAGTCACCTATCTTGCCTTAAGCTTAAAAAAAAAAAAAAACTTTTTGATTTTAAAACTTTGCTTGGGTCTTGGATAGATATAAGTAAGACTTTAAAACATTTTCTATGATTTTGAAGTAAGGTCTTTAAGTCATTTAACTTTTCTAAGAGCTTCAAACAATTATATTGAACTTTTGAAGTACTTAGATGAAACTTCTTATAAACTATTATTTTTTACGTGCTAAGTCTTCATGCATTGACTTCCATTCTTTGTGTCTATCTTGAGCTCTTCCTTCAATTTACTTTAGCTTCATCATGAGCCATGTCTCTAAGCATAATCTTCATTTAATCTTCTTTAAACACTTGAGCTTGATCTTTTATGAAAGCCTTTGAGCCCCGAAACTTATCTTAACCAAACATGTTAAGTTCCTTTGATTTGATATCATCAAAATAAGATTCTAAACCTTATTAGGCCAACAAATAAAATATTTATATTTATCTAATTAAAATTTTAAATGGCATTTATATTAATTTTACAATTAAAGTTTAAATATTTCCTTTTAACTAAAATAATATAATATTATTTATTAATTAACTATAATCTTGTTATTAATTTATATTTATAACATATATAATTACCACATTAACTTATATTAAAAACAATACTAATAATTAAATTAAAAAATATAGTTTATTTAATATTAATTTAAATTTATAGGAGGTTCTTTTTATTCACTCCATAATCAGTTCTATTTTATCAATAATTAATAGGTTATAATGCATAATAAATAATAAATGATTGTTTTTTCTTAACAATTTAATTGATAATTATGTTAAATACAATTTTTTAATTAGCATTTAAATATTTTAACCAAGTAAAAGCAGTATAATATTTTTTTTTTGATTAACAATAATCTTGTTCTTAATTTAAATTTATAACATATGATTATCATGTTAATTTATGCTAAAATAATACTATTAATTAAATTAGCATTTTTAATTTTTAATATTAATTTAAATCAATAGATGGTTCATCTTCTTCATTCCATAATTGAATTATGTTTCATTAATAATTAATATATTATAGCATATAATAAAATAATATATTATTATATTCTAATGTATTTTTCAAATTATAAAATATCTACTACATTTTGTTATATTTATAAAATTGACCCCGCCTATGAACAATGTTACTTATAAGTGACCAAAAAGTTATCTTATATTGCTTCTCAAAATTCACTTAAATATTTCTCTAAAAAGTTATTATAGAAAAACACTTATTACAATAAGTGTTTTTATTTGAGCACAAGTTAAACACCACTTTTTTTGTATAAGTGCTTATTTTGAGTGATAAGTGCTACAAGTAGTTTTTTTAAGTGCTCTCAAACAGGGATTAATATTTCACTACCATGGCATGGTTACATATTTAACAATTCAACCTGTTTGAAAAAAAACCACATCTTGCACAAATAATGTGAAAATAAATAATAGAAAGTCTAGATGCAATAGTCTCACAATAAAGTCAAGTAATTCATAAAGTGTTAAAGTTGATATAATCTAAAGAGTACAAAATAATCTATAATGTTCAAAGGGAAATGTGACTAGTACAAAATAAAATTAGATATAAAATTGTTCCATCTCTCTATAAATGCCAAAAATGGGAGGAGTAGGACAAAAGTGATCCACACAACATAATATGGAAGTATATAAAATAGTAGGAATGAGATATTCATAATATGGAAGTATATAAAATAGTAGGAATGAGATATTCATAATATGGAAGTATATAAAATAGTAGGAATGAGATATCACTCAATGAAATGATAATAAAGTGTTACAAGAGCTACAAGTTTTATAAAATAAAATCTTGAAATAGTTGTCATTATATCATAGATCAAATAGTTTCCATTTTAAGCAAGTTTCAAATTAATGTCAGACACACAAATAATAGTTCAAGTACAGAACTTGGTTAATGGTGAGAGTTTGTTCTGTGAGCCAATGGGACTGTGGATGGTGAAAGTTCTCTGCGAGCCAGCAGGGATCGTAGATGATAATGGACATGTGTCCGAGGAGTCGGGTTGGCCGATCGTCCAATTGATGCACGGAAGCCGTATTCGCATTTCGGATTCATTCCGGACTTTACCTGATTAGCGATACCTAGGAGAATGACGCTAATCCGTAGGTTTGGTGCCACACCAGGGGGTCCAAAGGGCTTGTTGGTGGCTGGAGTTCCTATGTAATAAAAAAAAAAAAGTACAGAACTTGGTTGAGACACAATTGTCAGATAAATATGAACATAATCATACGTGCGCAAATAAGTCCCATAATTACAATATTAGGGATAACTGAATATTTGAGGGGATATTCTCCTCATGCTCCAAAATGATAGTTGTAGATGCCCATTTTGTCTAGGCAAGTTTTCCACTAAGAAGTTGGGGAAGTCAAAACTCACTAAGTTCTTTGATGTTTCTTTTTATTTTTACATTTTTCTATTGATTTTTTTTTTTTTTTTGCCATTTTTAACTTTATCAAGTGATTTGGGACTATCTAAGACAATAAGGTAGGGTCTAATAGTGTGTAGAAATCCGAACCCGAAAAATAAAGAAATAAATAAGAAAAGAAGAAAGGGAATTGAAAAAAAGAATAATAGTAGGCTTCGTCGACGAATCCCTTATTTTCATTGACGAATGCCTCTATAGTTCGTCGACGAATGTGACCGAGTCGATGACCTATAAATAGAATTTTTGGTTGCTTAGTGATTAAGAAACATAATTCCTCTCTCTTCCTCTCTCTAACTCGCACCCTCATTCTCTCTCTCTTTGATTTTCTCGTCGTTCGTTGCCTGATTCAAAGATCGGAAGCCGCTACGAGCATCTTGGAAAATTTCTCTATAAGTCTAGCGGACTAGATTTTTGATCGGGGCTTTTAAGCACGGCTCTAAAACTAGGGTATTTTAGGGTTATATTGTTGATTTGGAGAATATAAGGCCTAGGAAACGCTTAATGATAAATATGCTGTGAGTTGAGTTAATTAATTTAGGAAAAATGTTATTTCAGGGTTTTGATCTTTGAACGTTGTAGGGCGGAGAATTGAGGTTCCCAGTAAGCCAGATAAGGGGATTATATTATGTTAGTAAATTTTGAATTATGGACCAATTAAATTTCATATATGATTTTCTGAACGAATCGAGTATATAAAAGGGATGGTTTTGACTATTATGTGTTTTGGGGAAAAATTTATGTAGTTGGTTTGAAATCTCCTATTTTCTATAAAATAAATAGTTTAATTTAAATAAAACCCTAAAAATGTTTAGAACCTATTTTTAGCAATTTATGTTTTTCCCCAATAGTTTATTTATTTATGATCTATCAAATAAAAATTATGTGGCAAGAGAACAGTTTCTAAATGGTATATATGAGTAGAATGTTTTTACTGATAATATGAGATATGATATGACGGCTGGGGGCCGAGATTTGTTATAACGGTCGGAGGCCAAGATTTTTATATGACAGTCGGGGGCCTAGAGTTAGTAAATGATAGGTTTAATATGAAATGAGAATAAAGCAGTTTTTATTATGTGAATTGCCATATATGATTCTAGAACCCTATGATCATGAAATGTGATGTTATGAACATGGTACCGTAGCTATATGTTAATTGGTAGGGAGTGCAATCACACTAGGATGATAGTGTGATGATGGATAGACGATTCGATGACCTGGGCTATAGTACTACTCCGAGGTTTCTGCCGGGGGGGCATCCAAGGTAGTTCAGAATGACCATAGGTAGGCATGATCGTACTTATACCATTTTCTGACTTAGCTATGGTCGACCGGCCAGGAGTTGAGTCCAGCCTTCGGGCCGCACAACCCATCATGGGGGGAAGCATGTCGTATAAGTATAAGATAGCATGACATATAACAGTCTAGGTTGTGTCTTTTATGCGTATATGGGCAAATTTACTATGAAATGGACTATATTGAGCCGACAATTTATTAATCAGAAAGAATGTATTTTCAGATATACTGATTAGTACAGTTATAAAATGTCATTTCATATACAGTTAAATAATGGAAATCTTATATTCACGAGAACTCATGTTAGCCACACACTGATATTAATATAATTTATCTTACTAAGAAGTGTCTCACCACATTATACAAATTATTTTTCAGGTCCTGTGGGAAACCATACCTAGCTTACCTCGGGGCTAGGATTAGACTTCTGGGAGGGGTTAGCCGATGTCGTGAGATACCAGATATATTATTATTATTTTTTGTTTTGGGATTGTAATATGTAGATAGATAGTGGTGTGTATGTGTATTTGGGAAACAGTTAGAACTCTGGTAAAGTGGTTTGGATGTTTTTAGTATTTTCCGTTGTATGGTTAAATTTTAGTAATGACAGTTGCACTTGGGATTTACTGGTTAGGGCGGGTTGCATTTATATATGCTACAGTTGGTATCAGAGAGTTTATATGTTTTATCTAACACTTTGGGCCCACATGGCGGGTCAGGGTGCTACATTGTGATTTTAACCTCATGCGCACAAATTGAGATCAAATCTATCATTTCAGACATTTTTATCCTATTTATACCAATTTTGATTGTATTAGGTGATTTAGATCAGTTCAAAATGATAAGAAGATGTATGACATCGATTTTGATTTTAGACATCCAAATCGAGGTAAAATCCTATCATTTTATACTTTTTGCCTTCTTTCTACCAAATATGACTGCATCGAGTAATTCAGAGCAATCTAAAATGATAAGAAGAAATTTGATACTGATTTTGACTTTAGACATGCAAATCAATGTAAAATCCCTATCGTCTCAAACTTTTTTATCTTTTTTTTATGTCAAATCTAACTACATTGGTGATTCAGAGTAGTTTGAAATGATAATAAGGGATCTAATTTAGTTCATCTAATTACTACCAATTGATTGGTCTTTAAACTAGCATAAGATAAAGAAACTGATAGTCGTGGTTTGCATTGTCAAAGTTAGGTTAGGAAGTATGATTATGGGAAGGAAAGGTTATAATGCTCCCTATGCAACTGTCACACGTATAGTACTAAGCCAAGTATAACCACCAAAATGCATTAGTTGTCCTTTAATTGACTTTTATTACTTTTTTGTGTAATATCAATCCACTTATGTTCCTCATAGTAGCTGTTGTATTATAATCCTGATTGCTGATTCTTTGTTTTTCAGATTTTAAAGCAAATATAAATACTCCTGTCAGATTCCAGAAATCACAAACAAAACAAATCTGCTTCTTTCTTTACATCATTCAAAGCAACAACAAAACCGAAACCTGCTTGTTTCAATGTGTGCGTGTGTGCCAAGCCAAACCAAGAAATAATATCTTCACCAAACAACAACCAGCAAGCCACGAGATTTGTAATAAAACATAAACATGCAAGATCAAAAAATCACAAGAACATATTTACGTGGTTCGGCCCAAAAATTGGCCTACATCCACGGCAGGAACTCGCATTCAGAGACGCTTTATTAATAATAGTGGAAATAAATACATATACACATATCTACCTCTCTGGGCTTACCAATCTCCTCCAAAATCAGCTCACGAACGACCCCAAGAAAACCCCTCTTCGCACTTGCAAAGAACTCTTGGCTTTTACCTTGCTTCCTCATCTGACTTTCCTGAAAGAAACCCCCCCCAAACTTGAGATTTGTACTCCCATTTCAACCTACCTGAGTGTGAACCACTGCTAGACGCAAGAAAACCCCACCCCTGAATTTCTCACCTTGCTATGTGTGCACTCTCTAGTTTTTTCTTTTGGCTCTCGACTGAACCTTCTAGAACCCAGCATTGCTAGTTGCAGTTTATATATAAAATACAAGCTAAAGAAAAATTACAGCATTGCCCTTAATTAAAAAATAGACTGTAGCCGTTAGATCTCCGCTGCATTGACGATCCAAATTTTTTTTTTCCTGGCAAGCTTGACACTCCAACAATTATCCACCTTGACAAGCTTGTAGTCCTTGCTCTTCCTTGCATCTCCTATGGTTGTTCTTGCAAAACAAACACTAGCAACTTCCTAGGTTTACTGCCTTAGTTATCATATCAGAAGGATTATCCTCTGTTTGAATTTTCCTTACTTCTATTTCACCACTAGAAATAATATCTCTTACAAAATGCAGCCTAACATCTATATGCTTGGACCTATCATGATAAACACGATTCCTAGTCAAATGTATGGTGCTTTGATTGTCACAATAAACTATGACGGTTCCACTATACATTCCTAACTCTAGATACAGTCCTTTTATCTATATAGCCTCCTTAAAGGCTTCAGTCATGGCTATATATTCAGCCTCCGTGGTAGACAAGGCTACCACCGACTGCATGTGTGATTTTCAACTAACAACACTACCCAAAAATAAAAAGACCATAGTAGACAAAGACTTCCTGGTATCTAGATTTCCAGTACAGTCAGAATCTACATATCCTTTTACCCCTATTTCATAATACATATCCCTTTTTCCAAATATTAATCATTGCCATTTTGTTCCAAACAAGTATTGAAATTTTTTTTTCAAAGCATGTCAATGTGGTTTTCTAGGTTTGCTCATAAATCTGCTCACTTGAATTACAACATAAGATAGATCAAGTCTAGAACATACCATAGCATACATAACATTACCAACCATACTAGCATAAGGTATCCTATTCATAAACAGTGACTCATTTTCAGTTTGAGGACACTGTTTTCTAGACAATTTAACATGTTGTACAACAGAAACAGAAGTAGATTTAACATGACTCATTCCAAATCTTTTTAACACCTTTGAAATATAAGACTTTTGAGACAAGTAGAGAAGTTTTTATCCCTCTCTCTAGTTATTTCCATACAAAGTATTATTTTAGCAGGTCCTAAGTCTTTCATTTCAAATTCAGATTTAAGCATGCATTTAACTTGATTTAACATATCCAAGTCTCCACAAGCAATCAACATGTCATCAACATATAATAGCAAATATATATAACATTTATCACATAATTTATAATAGACACAACCATCATAATTGCTTCTACATAAATCATTTTGAATTATGTAAGAATCAAATCTTTTATACCATTGTCTAGGTGATTGTTTCAGCCGATATAAAGATTTCTTTAATAAGCATACATGATTTTTATTGATTTCTATATCAAAGCCCTCGGGAGGTTGTATATAAACTATTTTCTCTAAAATTCCATGCAAGAAAGCATTTTTAACATCAAGTTGTTCCAAATGGAAGTCTTTTACAGCAACAAAAGATAATAGAATTCTAATTAAACTATGCCTCATAACAAGAGAAAATATTTTAATATAATCTAACTCTTCCCTTTGTGCAAATCCCTTAGCCACTAACCTAGCTTTATACCTAGGTGGTTCAATTCCAGGGATTCCCTCTTTCCTCTTGAAGATCCACTTGGATCTTATGAGTTTCTGTTTTTTCGATCTAGGCACCATCACCCATGTCTTATTTTTGTTTAAAGACTCCATTTCTTCTTACATTGTAAGAATCTATTTCTCAGCCTCTTTGCTATCCATGGCCTCTTTAAAAGTCCTAGGCCCCACCTCAATTTTTATTTTAGCAACAAAAAGAGCAAAAGCTGTTATATCAGCATCCCCATATCTTTGAGGAGGTCTTATGACCCTTCTCTCCCTATCTTGTGCTAGAAGGTATGTTTTACTTAATCCAGAGGATCCTGTTTATGAGTTTTGCACCTCAGAATCTACAGCATCTATTTCTGAATGGCTATGAGAAGTGGAGGGTTGCTCCACCTCAAACTGCAGGTCACTAGTATCCGAGTACCTGGCAACTTCATCTGAATATTCTGGTTTCGCCCCCATGGTAGTTTCATTAAAAACTACATCCCTGTTAATAATATATTTTTGTTTTCTAGGTTCTGTAACCCAGAGCTTATAGCCTTTAACCCCCTCTGGGTATCCCAAAAAAATGCATTTAATAGTCTTAGGCTCTAATTTATTAGTTCTAATTTGGGCATAGGTTGTGCACCCAAAAACTTTTAAACCCTGATGATTAGTAGGCTTACCCAACCTGATTTCTTGAGGGGTTTTAAAGTTTAGAGTTGAGGAAGAACACATATTAATAAGGTATATAGCAATGGTCACAACCTCTACCCAAAAGGTCTTGGGCAAATCTGAAGTGGCTAGCATGCATCTTACCCTTTCAAGAATAGTCCTATTCATCCTTTCAGCTAATCCATTTTGTTGGGAAGTTTCCCTAACAATCATATGTCTAGCAATGCCCTCAGCTTTACAAAATTCAGAAAATTCATTTGACAAGTATTCTAATCCATTGTATGTTCTCAGTGTTTTAACTTTTCTGTCAACTTGAGTTTCAACTAAGGTTTTCCATTCTTTAAACTTTTCAAAAGTATCACTTTTATGTTTTAGAGTATAAACCCATACTTTTCTAAAAAAGTCATCTATTAACGACAGAAAATACCTAGAACCACCATGAGAACTAACCTTAGCAGACCCGCATAAGTATGAGTGTATGTAATAAAGAGTCTATTTTGTGGTGTGAGTGGACTTCTTAAAACTAACCCTAGTAAACTTACCCAAGACACACTCCTTATAGAATGACAAATCCTCAAGTGTCCTATCCCCAAGCAGCCCTTGTTTCTCCAACTCCTTTAGGTCTTGTTGGCTAACATGTCCTAGCCTCCTATGCCACAAAGAAACCTGATCTTCTACCCTGTGATTGATAGGTGAAGCCTCACCTATCATTGTCTTTCATACCAAGGTGTACAACCCATTCTTTAGAACTGCTTTCATCACTACCAGTGAACCTCCACATACTCTCAGGCTACCTCCTTTAGAGTTAAACATGTACCCTATCTTATCTAAGCTACCAAGAGAAATCAAGTTTCTTTTCAGCTTAGGTATGTACCTCACATCTCTTAGCACTCTTTCAATCCCATCATGCATTAGAAGCCTCACTATCCCAATACCCTATATTTTATATGACTTATTATTTCCTAGGACAACATGGCCTCCTTTTAAGCATGTAGAGGACTCAACCAGTTTTTCAATGGACACATGTGGAAGGAACATCCTGAATCTAATATCCATTATTTTCTAGAATCTTTCTCAGAGATGTTCAACACTTCTGCACTATCATATCCATCTAAAACTATAGCTGCCTTACCTTTTAGTTCAGAGGTGGTGGCATTGGCAGCCTTTTTCCTTTCAAGGTAGTCCCTCTTAAAGTGCCCTTCCTTGTGATAGGCAAAACACTTTAGTGCTTCACTTTTAGACTTCGATCTAGACCTCTTGCCTTTTCCTTTCTTGTCCCTCTTTTCAGACCTACCTCTCACATTTAACCCTTCCCCTGACCCTGTTTTGGACTCAAACTTGGTGTGCAATTCCCTAGAGTGCAAAACTGCTTACACATCTTCTAAAGTTAGTCTCTTTTTTTCTTACATCATAGTTTCTTTAAGATTATCATAGGTAGAATTAAAAAAAATTAATAAAAGAATTGCTTGGTCTTCTTCATCTATACTAATATCAATATTAGTAAGATCCAAAAGAATTTTATTAAACTCATCTAAATGTTCATCAATATATGTTCCAGGGGTCATCTTAAAGGTATAGAGTCTGGTCTTCTTATGGAGTCTGTTTGTTAAGGATTTTGTCATGTGCAAACTTTCTAACTTTAGCCAAGCAAACTTTCTAACTTTAGCCAAACTCCAACAGTTGTATCCTCATTGGCAACTTCCCTAAGTATTTTGTCTCCTAGGGACAAGATAATGACACTATGTGCCTTCTGGAGGATTTCAGGCTTCACTTTGTCGGTGGAGGGTAAACTTGGTTTCCCCTTTTGTGAAGTGGAAGCCTGGTTCTTGTCTCCAAGAAGGGCCTCCTCAAGCCACTGTTGTACCAAGATGACACACATCTTAATTCTCCATAAACCAAAGTCATTTTTACTGGTGAATTTTTCTATCTCAAACTTAGCGGTCCCCATCACAAAGCCAAGCTTTGATGCCACTTGTTGTATTATAATCCTGATTGCTGATTCTTTGTTTTTCAGATTTTAAAACAAATATAAATACTCCTGTCAGATTTCAGAAATCACAAACAAAACAAATCTACTTCTTTATTTACAGCAATTTGAGCAACAACAAAACCGAAACCTACTTTTTTCAATGTGTGCATGAGTGCCAAGCCTAACCAAGAAATAATTTCTTCACTAAACAACAACCAGCAAGCCACAAGATTTGCAATAAAACATAAACATGCAAGATCAAAAAATCACAAGAACACATTTACGTGGTTCAACCCAAAAATTGGCCTACATCCATGATAGGAACTCACCTTTGGGGACGCTTTATTAATAATGGTGAAAATAAATACATATACACATATCTACCTCTCTAGACTTACCGATCTCCTCCAAAATCAACTCACGAACGACCCCAAGAAAACCTCTCTTCGCACCTACGAAGAGCTCTTGGCTTCTACCTCTCTTCTTCACCTGACTTTCCTAAAAGAAACCCCCCCAAACCTGAGATCTGTACTCCCGTTTCAGCCTACCCGGGCGTGAACCACTGCTGGAAGCAAGAAAATCCCACCCTTGAATTTCTCACCTTGCTGTGTGTGCGCTCTTTGGTTTTTTGTTTTGGCTCTCGGCTGAACCTTTTGGAACCCAGCATTGCTAGTTGCAGTTTATACATAAAATACAAGCTAAGAAAAATTACAGCAATGCCCTTAATTGAAAAATAGACTATAGTTGCTAGATCTCCGCTGCATTGACAGTCCATATATATTTTTTTCTTGGCAAGCTTGACACTCCAACAATAGCCCAATATGAAACACGAGACTTCCTTTGCCTTAAGAAACGGATAAAAAGCATTAGTGCTTTTCTACAAAGTATTTCATTTATTAGTTGAATTGACTATTTTAAATGAATATGATGCAATCACATGCAAATAAATTTATGGGGGTGAGAGACCTACTAAAAATATGCAAGAAATCATGAGTTATGGTACTAAATAATTAAGCAGTTCACAATTAAAATAAACATCCAAACAAATCGGAGTTAACTAAAGTAAGACGCAATAATAAAGAAAGACAATTCTACAAATAAGGAAATAAAATCACATGCAATACTTCTATAATTTAAAAAGGACAACTAAGCAAATTCAAATATTAATTTCATATTTTGAAAGATTCTATTTCTTTAATTTTAAAAAATGATTTATAAAAAAGGTCTAAAACTTTATATATAAGGGAATTTCCTCTTTTGATTTAATTTTTTTTTAGTTTTTTAAAAAATAGGAAACTATATGCTAAGAAAATGTACAAATTGGAAATAACTTAAACGATTCCTAAAATCCTTGTGGAAAAGAAATTAAAAGTTTCCATTTTTATTTTCTATATTTTTTTTTAAAAAATTACATTTTTATAACAAATAAAATTACAAATGGCAATAAAAACAATAACAATGACAATAAATGACAACAACAAATAATACAAGGACAATATAACGCAAAGTCCAAAAGAAATAAACTACAAGAATTAAAAAAAAAAACATTTTTTAAAATGTTTTTTTCAAAAATTTAATTCAGTTATAATAATAATAATAAACCATAATAAAATAGCAAATAAACAAGCAATTGGAAGTGCCCAAAATTTCTTTATATATTTTCATATTTTTACACAATTTTGAAAATTTTAATGGCTCTTAAAATAATTTAAAAATAAATAATAAATAATAAATATACAACTATTAATTAATTCATTCATTAAAATTTATAGAAAAATGAGTGCATGTTGCCTTCCTTTTGCTCCATCAACCCGCCGAAGGTTTTCTACAATACCACTGTGATATTGTTGTAGGCCTTCAGTCGTCGCCAAAAGTTCTTGTAAGCTGCCACATTGACAAATGCATGTTGGCTGTTGCTTCCACTTCTCCTTTATAGTCATTTTCTTCTTTCTCCAACCATTTGCCACCTCAAATCAACAGTCGAAGCAATGGTTTTCAATGATCTCGGTGAATTGCTCAGCAGCAAAACAAAAAACAATTTTACTATTCGTTTTTTCCCTACCTTTCTTCTCTCTATATCACCTTAATATTTTCTTTTATTATGAGAATTTGGACCTTGAAATAGTTGAATAAGGAGAAGAAGAAGAAGACAAAGATGAAGAGGAAGAAAAAAAAAACTTAAGATTCACATCCTACCAACATTGTGTGGTGTGCTATCACTCCTAAAGAAAATTAGAAACACAATGAATTTGGAAGAAAAAATATAAAAAATGTGGCAACGTGAATACTTAGGCTATATAATGGGTAGTATTTATAGGGGATGAATGATACAGTTGTGGTATTTTGAATTTTAAAAATTCGGCCCCTTGAAGATTGGAATCAGATTTTCAATAAGTGTGCAACAACGGTTTGAATGTTTGAATTTTTCTTTAATTGGTAAAGTGTGTAGTCATGGATGGAATTAAAGTGTCTTCATGGGTAGAATTGATTTCTTCATGTGGGTGGAATTGAAGTGTCTTAATGGGTGGAATTGAAGTGTCTTCATGGGTGGAATTGATTTCTTCATGATTTGTTAAAGTGTCTTCATGAGTAGTATTGATTTCTTCATGATTTGTTGAAGTGCCTTCATAGGTGGAATTGATGTTTTCATGAATGGAATTGATTGAGGGGAGTGTGATGCTAATACTCTCCCGCAAACCTTGTCGGATCTAGAGGCAAAGTTTGATACAAAAATAATGAAGAGTTGACTTATACATTGGCTTTGTAAAGAGATCAGCAACCTGTTGAGTGGTTTGAGACATATTGAGTGATGAGCATACCACGTGCAACACATTCACGCATAAACATGATAATCCAGCTCAATGTGTTTGCTGCAAGCGTGGAAAACAGGATTAACGGTTATGTGAAGCGCACTGAGGTTGTTGCAGTAGAGTATGGGAGGTGATAGTAATGTAATTCGAAGGTCTTGGAGGACAAAGGTGATCGAAGTGAGTTTAGCTGTTGTGTTGGCCATGGCACAGTACTCGGCCTATGTGCTTGAAAGTGAAATGGTATGTTGTTTCTTTGCACACCACGAGATGAGGTTCCCGCCAAAGAATGTACAATAGCCTGTGGTTGATCATCTCGTTGTAGGACATCCTGTCCAATCTGCATATGAAAAAGCAACTAGATTAAGTACTGTAGCGTGTGACGAGATTGATCAGGAAAGGTGTGAAATTCGAGTGGACCGATGAATGCGAACAGAGCTTTCAAGAGTTAAAGCAGCAGCTCATCATTACACCGGTGTTGATGATTTCTTCAAGATAAGAAGGTTTCGTAATTTACAGTGATGCATCACATAAAGGGCTCGGATGTGTGCTAATGCAACAGGAGAGAGTTGTAGCATAAGCCTCTCGACAGTTGAAAGAATATGAGAAGAATTACCCTACCCATGATCTGGAGCTAGCAGCCGTGGTTTACACATTGAAAATTTGGAGACATTATCTCTATAGGGGTAGGTGTGATATGTTCTTTGATCATAAGAGTTTAAAATACTTATTCACACAAAAAGAATTAAAAATGCGGCAAAGGAGATGGCTGGAGTTGATAGACGATTACGACTGTACCATCAGTTACCACCCGGGAAAGGCTAATGCTGTAGTTGATACTCTGATCCGGAAATCAGTAGGAGCAAATAAGTGGGAGCAGCAATGTCAGCAGGGATGATTCAACATCTGATTTAGATAGATTTGGAAAGACTTGGAGTGGAAATAGCAGAGGGCGATCGCCAAACATTTATTGCCAATCTAGTACTGCAGCCGACCCTACATGAAAGAATTAAAGTTGCTCAGCTAAAAGACATGGAATTAATGAAAATTATGGAAAAAGTACAGGATGGTCGGACTGCCGACTATGAGATTAAGAAAGTTATTCTGGAGGAAGCACACCGATTCCTGTATACTGTACACCCTAATATCACTAAAATGTATAGGGATCTTAGGGAGTCTTTTTGGTGAAGCAAAATGAAAAGAGAGATCACTGAGTTTGTAGAGCAGTGTTTGATATGCCAGCAGGTGAAAGTTGAGCATCAGAGACCAACAGAAACATTGCTACCACTTCACATTCTTGAGTGGAAGTGGGAACACATTTCGATGGATTTTGTCACATGATTATCGCCGGAACTACATGGACAGGACGCCATTTGGGTAGTCGTAGATCGACTGACAAAGACTGCCCATTTCTTTCCTATCAGAATTAACTATTCCGTGATCAGACTAATGAATTTGTATATTCAGGAGATAGTTAGACTGCATGATGTACCAATGTCCATAATATCGAACCGAGACCCATTGTTTACATCTCAGTTTTGGAGGAGTTTGTAGAAGGTCATGAGTTCTCAATTGTCATTCAGCACAACATTTCATCCTCAAACAGATGGGCAGACGTAGAGGACAATACAGATACTGGAGGATATGCTGCGAGCCTATATGATGGACTTTGGGGGTAGTTAGATACAGTTCATGCCATTGGTCGAGTTTGCTTATAATAACAGCTATCATACTAGCATTGGGATGACACCATATGAGACATTATACGGCAGGAAGTGCCGATCCACATTGCACTGGGATGAGAATGGGGAAAGATATACTTTGGGGCCAAAGCCGATACAATAGACTCATGATAAAGTCAGACTCATTAGAAACAGGATCAGAACAGCACAGAGTCGGCAGAAGAGTTATGCAGATACTCACCGGCGAGAGTTGGACTTTGACACAGGAGATCATGCATTCTTGAAAGTGGAACCAATGAAAGGAGTTATGAGATTTGGGAGGAAGGGTAAACTGGGCCCTAGGTATATATATTGGATCATTCGAAATTCTTTAAATAATGGATCCAATTGCCTACAAGTTCGCATTACCGCCAATTTTGTCTAGAATCCACAACATATTTCATGTTTCCATGTTAAGGAAATATGTCTCAGATCCCTCCCATGTGATTAATTATGAGGCACTAAAGCTTGATTATGCCTTATCTTATGAAGAGATGTTAGTGCAAATTTTAGACTGAAAGAAACAAAAGTTGCGTACAAAGAGGATTCCATTAATAAAAGTGTTATGACGCAATCATGCGATAGAGGAAGCTTCCTGGGAACTAGAGGAACAGATGCGCCAAAGATACTTATACCTGTTCAGTGGGACCCAAGGTTGAACTGGAAAAAAGAAAGTGAATAACAAGGTATGTACTTTGATTTGTATAGTATATGATAGGTAGTATTTTGGTTTTGATTATGAATGGTTTTGGGGGAGTTTTCTTTTGATGTACATGATTGTAATCTCCCAAAACCCTTTTCCTGTAACCATAGTATTCCTCCGCCATAAGTGAAGGTAATTAATAAAATTGGGATGTTTCTTTAAGGATGAAAAGATGATGAATAGCAATTTTGAGGACGAAATTTTATGAGGAGGGGAGAATGTAGAGACCTGAAAAATTTATTCATGAATAATAATAATAATAATAATAATAATAATAAAGGAAAGAGAAAGGAAAAGAAATTTAAAAAGAGGCATTAGCAGGGGTTTATCGACGAACCCAGAGTCTTCGTCGACGAATATTCTTCTAAGTGTCGTCGACAAAGTACACGTGTCTCATCAATGAGAAGATACCGAGAGTCAGGGAAGTTCAAAGAATTTAAGGTTCGTCAATGAACTAGCCTCCTCATCGACGAAGTGTCTTCATTGGCTTGTCAACGAATTGCTTTAACTCGTCGACAAAGTTTGGCCTATAAATAGACCCTCTGTCATTTTCAACGTGATTTCTCTCTCTCTCTTTCTCTCTACACTACGGCCCTAACTTCCTCTCTCTTTGATTTTTGCTCCGTCTAAACTCGTTTTGATGATCACAAGCTACCACAAGGTTCGTGGCGAGATTCTCTACAACTTAGCTGGAGTGGATTGTTGACTTGGAGTCCTTGGGCACCACTCCAAAATCAGGATAAGTAAGGTATTTTAGGGTCTAAATGTTTATTTGAAGTATTTAGGGTAAAATCAAGATAGGTAAGGTATTTTAGGGTCTAAATGTTTATTTGAAGTATTTAGGGTTTAGGAAGTGTTAAATGAGAAATATTATGGGAGATTAGTTGATTGATCTGGGAAAAAAATATGAATTTTAGGGTTTTGAGTTTCAAATGCCGCGTGTGTAGGATTTGGGTTTTTAACGGGCCTCTTAGTAAGTCACGTAAGGGGAATAAATTATAACAGTTATTTTGAGAACTATTGGTTGAATTAATACGTGAAAATGAGAATATGATATTTTGTCTGAAATTATTATGATACGAATATCAGATAAAATTGTGTGGCATATGAGTCATACTGAATTTTGATGTTTTGGGATTTGAAATATATGAAATGATGATATGTTTTATTGAGAAATGTTGAAATACGCGAAATGAGGAATATACTATTATGAGAATGGAATGTGTATTGAAAAGATGAGAAAGAAACAGAAAATTATGAGAAAATTGAAATGTGATATGTATACCTATATGAGATGAGATATGAATTTTGAAAATGTGAATATTGGAATAAGAATATTGAAAGGCAAATTCTGAAATGTGAATACTGATTTGTAAATACTGGAATGTGAATATGGAAAATGTGAATATTACAATGTGAATGTTGAAATGTGAATCCTAGAATATGAATATTGCAATGTGAATACTGCAATGTGAATACTGAAATGTGAATATGAAATGTGAATAATGAAATATTGAAATGAGAACCCTGATGGACGGTTGTTGATAAAGAGCACGGTACCATTGCTAGCAAGGTGTTAGTGCAACCACACGGTCTCATGGAAAGTGTGGCATGACAGTCGATTGAGCCAGTGAGAAAAGTAGTTTTGCCCCTGGAGTCTGGACCAGGGTAGGCAGACCAATCATACTACAGACGGACAGGTAGAGTTCTTATTTTGATCTAACCGAGTAGGCAAACCGCGGTTTAGATCCATCCTTCGAGCCGCACAACCTTGACCATGGGGGGAAGCATGGCATAAAGAATATTCTCAGGGCAGCCATGAGTTACAGACGGCACATGGATTAGTTACTAAGGACACTCATGAGCTAGATATGAAATGGAAATGAGAAATGAAAGAGCATGAGTTTAATAATATAAATAATTAGGGCAAAGTAAAACTCTTTGCCTAAGGGCTTACTGAATAAGGTGAGTGCCCTGATAAGTATCAGTTGCAGCTTCACCCGAGTTAATCGGGCAAATTTACAAACGGATATCAGAGCAGAGGGGAGTTACATGTATGGGTGTGTAATCTCCTTTATCCTCGGGTACTTTCGCTGATAAATATGTGTTGCATGGGAATGAGTTTGAAAAATGGAATTAAAACTTATAAAAGCTTATGTTTTATATCTATATGGTTATAAGTATAATTGGTATATTTTTCTCAAATGGTATTATCATTGAAATGAGTATATTATGATACAACGAAACTCATATTGCCACACACTATAAATAATTTATTTTGTCTTACTGAGATGTGTCTCACCCAAATATCTAAATATTTCAGGGAACCATAACAGACTAGGAGATAGAGCTCCGAGATAGAGGGGAGCTGGTACACTGATTGTAACGTCCTATTTATCTTAATCATATAATAGAACATGGTAAATAAAATAGTCAACCCGAACCCGTGGGTAGCGGGGACACCTGTCATACACAGCGAAACCTAGGTCTGTCCGGGGGTGAGACACTTCTTAGTAAGGGAAAATAAACTAAATACAGTTCTGTGGCAACATGAATACTTAATGATAATATAGATATACAGTACAATCTTCATACCAGAAAACATTCATCATTTAATAACTGCAAAACATATACTTTCATATTTCTAATAAATCATACTAATTATAATTGTCTGGTATAGCTAATAATACTGAAAACATACCCAAGATGAATAGCTAGCCGATGTTATGTATTACCCCTCATGACGGGTTGTGTAGCCCGAAGGGGAAACCCGACAATGGCTGGCCGACCACTGCCGAGTAAAAAATATTTGTAAGTACAATGGGCCCGCCACACCCTGGTCCGGACTGTCAGGTGGACGTCTATAACTCTACACTGATAGCCACATCGACTATCCATCTCCCATCCCCTCGTGGGGTGGTTAATACCAATTTGAATATAGATATCTGATCTATATAGTTATGATACCGTGCTCCTGAAACTGAACTAAACTAACATCTGAGTTCTGATAACATATAGTACATGATAATATAACATTTAATATAAATAGATTGATAACATTTCTATAATTTCATAAATACGGCCTTGCGCCGAACATTTCATAAATACGGCCTCATACCGAACATTTCATAAATACGGTCTCGCACCGAAATCATATATCATGCACAACCTTGCGCCGGCTATCAATCATGGCCTTGCGCCGAATATCTCATACATATCATTTTGAATAAATATATCATTTATCATGTACTTCAAAATCATAACGTACTGTATTATTTCGTAATTCCTGAAAACATGCTTTACTCGTAAAATTTTCCATAACATAATACTTATCACGTAAAATAATATTCATGCCACACAATGCTGAATAAAATCATACATTTCATTCTAAAATTACATTTCTTGTATAACAGCAGTATTTTCCCAAATGTGCATTTTCTCAATAATATTCAAATATAACATATGCTTTCCTAAAAATTAATTTACTGATAAGTAATACTATTTTGCATGGAAATAAAAATAACTGCTTTAGTTTATTCCCTTACTTGACATTGGAAAAAAAAAAAACTCCTAAAATTTTCGGTCCTGCACTCGCAGGGTTTCCCATTCAACTCCCTAAAAATAATAATTCTTAGAAGTAAACTTCAGTATTTTCACGTGAGTATCATTTCCCATAACTGCGAAAAGATCAAATTTGGCATAAAAAACCTTACCTCAACCCAGGGATCAATTTCAACTCGCTTCCACCAAAGATCCGCTCTGGCAGATTTGGAGAGAACTTCCCCATTAGCGTCGTGGTGGCCTCAGATTGTCGATCCAGCGAACAACGGAGCCGAAATCGAAGAGAGGGGAGAGAGAAACCATAGGGTGAGAGAGAGGGAGTGATTTCTGATTTTCTTCTGCGTTAAAATCGAGTTTCACACTATTTATACTAGGGGTTTCGTCGACGAGGCACGTCACCTCGTCAACGAGGTCAATAGGGAATTTGTCAACGAACTCTCCCCTTCGTCGACGAAATTCAGAGTCGCCCAAAAAAATCCTCTCGATATCTTCTCGTTGACGAAACATACCCTCGTCGACGAGACCCTATGTTATCCTCGTCGACGAATCCCCTGTATTTGTTGACGAGTCCTTAATTAAATTCCTCGGTTATTACTCTTTAAGTGCGATGTCGTCGATGAATGCCAAATCTGCTGCCTCCTTCTGTTTCAATTTCCATTTTCCTTTCTTTTCTTTATTATTTAAAATTCCATTATTCCTCGGGTCTTTACACTGATAGATAGGGTGAGTGTTTTGAGCTAGGGATGTATGATTCCCCTAGAGTTTTTGGTTGATTTTTGGAGATGTGTTGGATATGTATGTATATATATATATATATGATTAGAACTTTAGTTATTCGTATTCTAAATGGTTTATAAATATTGACTTTCGTTGTTAGGGTTGTTTGTATGACTATTTACTCAACACCCACTTCGGGTCGGGTTATGTTTAAATGGTATCAGAGTTTTTATCGTGGCCGATATTGGAATAATATTTATAATTTATTTGAGAAATAAATGGTATGAAAATCGGGGTGTCACATTAGTAGAGGCCAATATACAAGAGTGTGAGGAGATAACAAATCAAAGGAAAAGATCCATAACTCCCAGCTTCCATGCAGATGCTAGGCAGAGTTTGTGGAGGGTAGACAGTGATACTGTGGGCCAGAGGCCAGTTAGGGATGATTAAGGCTATTAGGGTGATTCATCACGCCCTTACCGTGTTAGGTGTCACCGGAGGCATTGGGGAGAATGTTGAGGTAGGGGTACTGTTCGTTATCAATGCGGTAGGTACGACCACATAGCCTGATATTATCGGGGCCGCTGAACGATGCACGCACTTCAAGTCAAAGCTAGGAAAACAATCCAGCACCTCGGGGCGGCCAGGTGCGAGTTTACACACTTACCATGACTGATGCTGATATTGCTGGTGGTACAGCAGTAGGTCATGTGTTTATGTTTTGAGGCAAGTCATAGATTTATTTGATTCTAAGTGACGTGTTTATGCATATTTGTGGAGTATATTGTAATTGTGGTATGAGGATAATTAGGTGATTTTAGAGTTATATAAAATGGTCGATTAGTAAATTTCGAGGATGAAATTCTTTTGAGGGGAGAATATAGTAACCCAATCCAAAAAAATAAAAAAGTAAACAAATTATTAAATAAATAAATAAATAAATAAATATTATTAATTTAATAATATAATATTATATATATATATATAAAGTAAACTTCCTGAGGAAGATTACTTCTTCACGAACAATAGAGAGGCGTCCCTCTCTCTCTCTCTCTCTCTCCCCACTCTCACTTTCTCTCTCCTCAATTTCTTCCCCAATACTCGGTCGATTGAAGAACGGAAAATATCCTTGGGTTCCAAATTCGACCACCAACACTTTAATCAGAGTGAATTTGTCGTAAGAGCGTCGTAGAAACTTCTCCTGGGATAAGGTAAGGGAATTAAATTTTGTCAGAAATTTTTATAATTTAACCGATTAAATTGTAATATAATATTACAGGAACTATATACACATTTTTCTAAATATTTTGGCATATGAAAATTGGATTTTGGATTATTATTATTATTATTATTATGAATTGATTAAATTGGTGCTTGTGAGCTTGGAGATTTTATAATAATAATTATTTTGAAGTTGAACCGATTGAATTAAAGATTTTGATTTCTGGATGATTATAACGGATTTTCTTTTTGATTATTAAAGTATGATTTATTATTCACATACAGTTTAGTAAAGTATGGTTAAATACATAAATCGTGTGACATAAGATAATATTTTATTTTAATAAACTAGTTGTGATTGTTGTGGTGTGGGTACTTATATGTTTGTGTGATTTAATGTCCTTCATGTATATCGCAATATAACGTTGGCAGGCAAATGAGGAGTTTGATATATTGTCCATGATATAAGTTGCGATATAACGTTGGTAGAACTATAAGGAGTTCATTATATTGTCATTCATATAAATGGGATAAAAACGTTGGTAGGATGGATGAGGAGTTCGTTTTTATCGATATGCTATGAATGGTGTTGTGTGTATTATCTATGAAAGTCCTTGTGTGGGCCACGTACTGAGATCTGCTCGGTATGCAGTGAGAACGATGAATACTGAGGTACTTGTACATTATCCTTGGTGGGTGTGAGTATGTGTTGGTGAATTGAATATATTATGATTTTGGATATGCTGTGTTATTATGAAAAGTAGGTGTATGCGGATTATGTGGTATGGTTGATGTTGGATGTGTGTGAGTACATGTATGTGAATTAAAATGCATAAACAAATTTTAGTGAGATAAAACTCTCTGCCTAATGACTAGGGGTGTACAAAATTTATCGAAAAATCGAAAATTGGACCGAAACCGAACTGAAACACATTTCGATTCGGTTTTTTGGTTTGCCGTTTCGATTTCGATTTCAATTTTGGACCAAAATCGAAAACCAAATTAATAAATAATAATTGTACAATCTTATATAATAAATGTTGCCTCCTGCCTATTGGATCGCTAGTCGCCGGCGAGAAACCACCTTCGAATCCACCTCTAGTCGGTCTGGATGGCGGAGATTTCTGGGACGAAGTCCATGTGGCGCTTGCGCTCCTTTTCTTGGAGCTTGAGAGAGATGCCTCGGACAGAACCCTTCTGGATCTGTTTCATGATGTGGGTGGAGAAGCCGACGATCTTGTTTCGGAGGCGCTTGGAGGGGATAATGGCCACTTCTTGGATGATCTTCTTGTTGGTGTGGAAATTCAGGGTCATGCGAGAGTAGTACTTCTCGATCACCTGCCGAGAAGATTTCTTCATCATCTTGGTGTGCACACGCCCCATCTATGTGTGTGTGTTTGCGAGAGAGAGAGAGAGAGAGGCCACGGGCGAACTACAAAGAGGGCAAGTACAGATTTGCGAAGGCACATGCAGGAACCACATGCTAGCCATCCCACATCGGTTGGAAATGGGAAGAAAACTAGTATCCCCACCTTATATATTTTATTTGGATCCTCCTTCCAACACGGCTCATGTTTTTGGCTTTGCAATTAAAGCCTTGGCCCAGGAGTTATATAATGCCATAATGGGTTGTGGCCTATTGATGCAGCCCAGGCTCAAGTAATGTTAGTGTTGTTTTGATAGTTCAAAATTCGGTAAAACCGAAAATAACCAAACCGAATTGTAAAGTTCACGATTTGGTTTGTTCATAAACTGACGGTATACGGTTTGGTTTCGGTTCAGTCATTTTGAAAACTGAGGAGTTCGGTTTAGTTGGCAGTTTTGGCAAAAACCAAACCGAACCGAACCGTGTACACCCCTACCAATGACTTACTGAGTAAAGCGAGTATCTTGATAAGTATCAGTTGTAGCCTCACCTAACTAAAAGGACAAAGTTACAAAAGGTATCTGAGTAAAAGGGTGTTACGTGTATGGGTGTGCAATCTCCCCTATCCTCGGGAACTCTCACTTATAAATGTTTATGTGTGTGTGTGAGTATGGTCTACATGTGTTTTCTTAGTTGATGTTGATTAACAAACAACTATATTTTGCATACACCAAAACTCATTTGCCACACACTGATATAGTTTATTCCGTCCTTACTGAGAAATGTCTCACCCTAGCGAATTATTAATTTTTCAGGTCCCTCAGGTGATCGAGCTTAGTAAGCTCTAGGGTAGGGTTAGTTTTTGTAACTACAAGTAGTCGTAGGAATTGAAATATGTAAAGTTATGTTTAATTTCCGGTTATGTAATATGAGGTAAATGGACACACTTTTTGGATGTACAAAATAAACCTCTGGTATTTTATTTGAGGTAATTTAATTATTTTCCGCTGCATGTATGGTATTTATGGTATCATAAACGGATGAATGCTCACATAGCACGCCGGGTCCCGCTTGGCGGGTTAGGGGTGTTACAAGTCATGTGATTGGAAGCACTGGTGTCGATAGTCCATTATGTGTCTGCAATGGCGTTGTCTAGGGTTAATGCTTCAAGTGCTTGTGGAATGTCATCTTGAGAAATTTATTTCTTGTGCACCCACCAACATATCTTTGCAATGTGGCCCATCATGCCATAATATTGACACTGTTGGTCGCGATATTTGTCCTTCTTGATAGGTGTTATGCGACATTCACCTAGTGGTGGAGGATGTCGTTGTGTATTTTACTGAGGGGTATATTTTTTGTGGGCTTGCCTTGAGTCCCTATTTTGTTGTACTTGAAACCCACTTCCGGTTGGTGTGAATTTTTGTGATGGTTCACGATAGCCTGAAGGGCTTGATTGGGGATGTCGTTGTTATTGTCTATAAAATGCCACCTGCTGGGTGAGGGATGTGGGTAGAATATTGGTGTGGCTAGAAAATCAATTTTGCCTTTGATAAAAACTTTGGAGTTGGGAGACCAACTTAGAGTAGAACGGTCTCGGAGGCTTTAACATAGTAGTTGTGAAGACTTCATATTGTGGACCAAGACTAGTGAGAAGGCAAAATACCTTTTCTTGGTCTAGAACAAGCTTCTCAATTGCTGCTAAATTGTCACAAAGACATTTGAAGTTGCGGATGTGGTTTGTGATTGTTATGTGATCTTCTTTCTGAAGATATGTAACTTGTTGGCGTAAAGTAAACTCACGTTATTGTGAGTCTTGAGCATATGCATTTTTTAGAGCCTCCCATACCGTGTGAGTTGTGTCGAGGTCAACAAAAAGTTCAAGAGTCTCCTCAAATAGTGTCCTAATGATCCACCCTCAAAGGAGATGATCGGTCTTTTGCCGTGCTATAAAAGCATATGATAATTGAGGAGTTGTGTCCCTTGCATTCGTGGGAATGCTTGGATTTGGTAGTGCTTGCTCACGCCACAATGGATAATTGTTTGGGGTGAGTTTGAGGGTGATGAAGTTGCCAACATTGAGGGATAATATAGCCATGAAAAAAAAAAACAAGAAGGATACAAAATAAATGAAGTGGAAGATAAGCAAAAAGGTTGAACGTTGCAGGAACTGTAAAATTTTTTTTGCCTAGTGTTCACACTAACTCTAATACCATAAAGAAAATTAGAAATACAATGAATTTGGAAGAAAAAAACAATAATTTTATTTCAAAAAATGTGGCAACGTGAACACTTAGGCTATACAATGAGTAGTATTTATAGGAAATGAATGATACAGTTGTGATATTTTGAATTTCAAAAATTCGGTTCCTTGAGACTCCTTGAAGATTGGAATCAAATTTTCAATAAGTGTGTAACAACGGTTTGAATGTTTGAATTATTCTTTAATTGGCAAAGAGTGTTTTCATGGATGAAGTTGAAGTGTCTTCATGGGCGAAATTAATTTTTTCATGATTTGCTGAATGTCTTCATGGATGGAATTGATGTCTTCATAGATGGAATTGATTGAGAGGAGCATGTTGCTAATAACTCCGACCCAAAATACATTAACATAAAAAAGAAGATACAAAAAAAAAAGGAAAAAGAGGTAAAGACTAAAAACTTACCCATACAACACATCATGTACACCTATATTTTGGGCAAACTCATAGCGCAAAGCAATTATATATGCCAACAAATTTAAGAACATGTAACGAAGATTAAAGTTGGTATTAATCCTTCATATTATCTTACAAGAAGACCTAAAACATCAAAAGAAAAATAACAATCGTACCATGTGATGCCTCCTCCCAAAAGCCAATCAATAATTCCAAGAGATACGTGAGAACGTACACTAAGAATGCCTATATAAGCTCTTTAATCTTCCTTCCATGCTTCACTCAGCCCATTTGGTTCCTTCTAACACGTGCTTCCAAATCTCAAAAGGATAAACACTACTTTATTGAAAGTATCCTCCTATAGATTTAACATGAGTCCTCTCAATTAATTGAACATATGAGTGAATCCCCCAAATTATTTTCCGTGCCTCCTCCAAAGTGTTAAATGTGAGCTTTCTTTGTCTCCATCCCTAACTCATTTTCAAATAGTTAAGGTTAGAGTTTTAAACTAGTAAAAATATTGGCTTTCTTAAAATACGTTTAAAATATGGTATTTTCATTAAATGTCAAAAGAATTGACCTAACCTTGTTCTTTTTTGGCTGCATTCACTATAAGTTATCGAAGTTCAGTTCAAAATTAACCTAATTTGCGTTTTAAAAACTCACAAAAATATATTATTTCCTTAAAATTTTAAAATTGAGGTTTAGAGTTAGGTCCGAACAAAATACGCTTAATATCAGCCTTAAATTGATAAAAAAAATTCATTAAACATTGGGCTCATAGCATTTTAAAAATCTACAAAAAAAAAAAAGCTAACGAATCTTATTGAACAAATCAAGTTTTAATTATTTTAGTTCAACTTGATTTGAAATTTAAAAGAATGAAGCACATAGTTCATTTTAGCTCATAAGAACTATTGAGTCAATAAAAACAAATTTGAATAAGATGAATTATAATTATTTGCCAAACTTAGTATGATTTATTTGTGCATATTGCTGATCCTACCTGTCATTGATATTTGACGATACACAATATATTTAATGAAGTCTAAAAAACATCTAAATATTAGAAGATGCAACTAAATATCATATATAATGTAAAATTAACAAGGGAAATTGGAAGATAAATTATGATTAGTGGACGGAAAGTAATACCTTTATCATCGTGTAACCATTTAACCCCTCATGGCATGTTGGAAAAGGCTCCAAGATGTCATTTGGGGTCTTCTAAGTTTACATTTTTGTTATGATTATAGATGGTTATTGCGTATTGTAGGTTCGAAAGATCGAATTAATTTTTTGATATTACTAATTTTCAACTCTAATGCCTTTAAAAATACAAATCAACTGGGTCAAATTGAGTTGAGGAAAGCACTCATGCTTCAATTTGCTTAAATTTTGATGGGAGAGTTGATCCATCTGTTTTGTGTACTTATATATATTTACAAGATCAATTTAAAGCGTATAAAAGCCTTTAAAATGGGCTAAACCGAACTAATTGGTAACGGATCTAAAATGTGGAAGCGGGTACAACCCGGTCTCGTGGGTCGGCAGAGTTGTCAACTACCATCTGGAAGTCGGGAAACAGTACAAAACAGCTGCCAATGAGGGAAGGCCACGTAGGAATATTAGGGTCTACCTGGCACGCCCTAGGAAAGCATCGGGCGATAAAGACGCTTTGGGCGAAGAAGCATTCACCGCCATGGAAGCCCACCTTATGTGAGAGAAAAATACCCCGCACCCCAGCATCTCTCTTTCGTTCTCTTCTTCTTAGTCTTGGTTTTAGGGCTTCTTGCCAATCGCTCGCTCTGCTTCTCACGCTCTCTAGTGATATCTCGGTCTTGGTCTATGTTTTTCTATTTCTCTGTAACTTGAACTAATCATCGCGAATTTTGTGAAATTTTTAACTGAAACTGGACGGAATTGAGGGGATTTTGGGGTTTGCGATTTGGGGTTTTGGAAGGAGCTGAACTCGGAAAGATTGGATCTTTTTTGGGGTTTTGAAAATCAAATTGTTGGGTTTGGAGATGGTGGGGTTTCTTGGATCGGGGACAGTTTGATCGCCGCCGACGTCGATCGGCAGGCGAGCAAATCCTCGATTTGAGGGTTTGGGTTTTTGTATGGAAACTCGGAGTCGGAAGCGGGCGGAGGCCACCTCAGCAGCCCCTTCATCGTCTTCAGGACCCACTACCCGTTCCAGCAAGCGAGCTCGTCTCTCTTCCTCCGCCGCTGCTGCCGCCGCGTCCTCGTCCTCTGTGCCCGTTGTCGTTTCTTCGATCTCTACTCGTTCGCGCGCTTCTCGTTCCCAGGACTCGCTAGCTTCTTCGATTGCTCCGATGGATTCAACTAACGAATCATCAGGCTCCGCCGCACGCGGTCGCCGTGGAAAGAATCAGGGTTCCGATAAGGATAATTCGGACAAAGGGAAGGAGAAGGAACACGAAGTTAGGATTAGGGAGAGGGATAGGGATAGGGATAGAGATAGGGAGTTAGGGTTGAACATGGAGGGTAGGGCTGACGAAGACGACGAGGACGATAATGACAGCGAGGGTGGTGTTGGGATTTTGCATCAGAATTTAACATCGGCGAGCAGTGCGCTTCAAGGCCTGCTTCGGAAACTTGGTGCTGGGCTAGATGATCTGCTTCCATCTTCCGCAATGGCATCGGCATCATCTTCACACCAGAGTGGCCGGCTCAAGAAGATTTTATCTGGGTTGCGAGCGGACGGTGAGGAAGGCAGGCAGGTCGAGGCTTTGACCCAGCTCTGTGAGATGCTTTCTATTGGGACCGAGGAATCGCTGAGTACATTTTCAGTGGACTCGTTTGTTCCTGTGCTTGTGGGGCTGCTCAACCATGAGAACAACCCCGATATAATGCTTCTTGCAGCGAGGGCATTAACGCATTTGTGCGATGTGTTGCCTTCTTCGTGTGCAGCAGTTGTGCATTATGGTGCAGTTTCTTGTTTTTGTGCACGATTGCTGACGATTGAATACATGGACTTGGCAGAGCAGGTAGTGATTTTTCTTGGTTTATCTTATTTAGTTATTTTTCCCATTGTATTCTTTTTTTGGTCCCCCGGGTGTGGTGTATGGATGGAAAGTTTAAAAATAGAAGAAGGATTGATGAAAATAAAATGGCCTAGCAGGGAAGAAAATAAACAAATACAAATAAAATTCGATACTTAGTTTTTTTAATATTTGGTTCACTTAAGGCGATGTCTTAGTATGTTGTAATTAACCGAATTTTACTTGTTTATTGTCAGCCTTACACATTATAGCTTAGTTCCTCCATTCTGATATTGATGGTTAATATATTTGAAAACAGTCTCTGCAAGCTCTGAAGAAGATCTCTCAGGAGCATCCCACTGCCTGTTTGCGAGCTGGTGCCCTTATGGCTGTGCTTTCTTATCTTGATTTTTTCTCCACAGGAGTTCAGGTAACTTTTTGTTTTTTCAAAATTCAAAAATGTAGTTTTGATATGTCAGTTATTTCTTATTCTTTGAGTTAGTATTAAGTTAATTCACTGTCTTTTGTCAATGCTGCATTTCAGCGTGTGGCATTATCTACTGCTGCAAACATGTGCAAGAAACTCCCTTCAGATGCAGCTGACTTTGTGATGGAGGCTGTCCCTCTGTTGACAAACCTTCTTCAGTATCATGATGCGAAGGTAATATCCCCAAGTTATATATTTATATATTTATGTTTATTAAATTTAGAGTTTGTTAAGTGTTTTCTGGGTTTTGTTTCTTTTTATAATACGAACTTTGTTCTGTCTGTAGGTGTTAGAGCATGCGTCAGTTTGTCTGACTCGAATTGCCGAAGCATTTGCATCATCACCTGATAAATTAGATGAACTATGCAATCATGGTCTGGTTGCACAAGCTGCTTCTCTTATTTCCACCACAAACTCTGGAGGTGGACAAGCATTGCTTAGCACACCCACTTACACGGTAGTAGCACTTGTGCTTTCAAATTATTAAATGCTTTTAATAAATGGATGCTAAGACTCTGATTTATGAGGCATGCAGGGCTTAATCCGGCTTCTTTCCACATTTGCAAGTGGGTCTCCTTTAGGGGCCAAAACATTGCTTCTCCTTGGAATTAGTGGCATTCTTAAAGATATACTATCAGGTTCTGGTCTTGCTGCTAGCATATCTGTTTCTCCTGCATTAAGTAGACCACCAGAACAGGTACATGCCTCTTCTTTTGTTGATTCCTGACCTGACTGCATTTGATAGTTGTTTTCATTGCTGTATGGGTCGATGACAAGCATTAAATATTTGTCTGTTTGAGTAGTAGTTAGTGAAGTTAGTATGACTCAATCTTCGTGTCTAAATTTCTCCGCATTTTATATCTTACACGTGTACCTGGTGTTTCGAATCTCTTTCATCAACTAAAAGTACTCTTTTATCTTATGTGGCTACTAAGTCCAACACAAGCTTCCTGATTTAATACTAACTTATCAGGAGAATAAATTTTGTACTGTAAAAGAACACTTTGTGATCATTCGTAACTGAAGTGGAGCTATATTTTAGTCATATTCTGGCAAATGAAAACAAGTTTGTTTTGATTACAGTAGTCAAGTTCAGCTTTTTGTGATGTGAACTTTCCAACTCCCTCTATTCTGCAATAAATATGTTGTGAGAGATGATTGTATTTCACACTCAACTCTTGCAATGTTGTTCCCAAGCAAATTACTAACTAGCACAAGCAATTTTGATTAAGATGCAGATATTGCAATTACGACCACAGTGAAAATGTTAGCGACAACAATAACTGCACTAGTTGTAAAAAAACAGCAGCGTCGTCGTGTTGCTATATTTGGAAAAGAATTTATAGTTTTTGTTTGTCCATGTTAGTTGTGTATGCTTTTAATGCCTCATTGAAAGTATATTAAAAGAGTAATGTTACCTAGAACATGGAATGTTTCCTTTGATGGAAAGGGGACAAGATCATAGTATGGTGCATGCTTAAAAATGCAGTTAGTTGGGGGTGTACCTAATAGAAATATGTTGGTTGAAATTTTTATTTAAGAGAAGATGTGGAAGTGTTTCTATATCTAAGGGAGATTTTCTTTGGTGAAGTAGACAATGCTGACTGAATATAAAATTAAGATGTGATAATGCTCTACTTTTAGTAATAAAAATATGTTGCATGGAAAATATTGAATTAAAACTTCAGATTATTAGATCTAATTTTACGGAATGAGCATGTACCACATTTCAGAATGATGGTACCAATTTTATGTTCGCTAGGGTGTTAGTGTTTTGTGGTAAACATGCAAAAGACATTTGGTGTTATGTAAAATGAACCATTAAAATAAGGCCCAGGACCAGTATGTTCAGTTAACCTGGTGCTATGGGTGGGGTTCCAGTTGGTTGGTGCTTGGGGTTGTGGACAACTTAACAGCCACGCTTGTTATCCAAAAAGGAGTAGAATCGGAAGAAGAATCATTAAAACAAGCTGGAAGTTGGTTATCATCAACTTTATTGTGCCTTCATATGTCACAGTATTGAATAATGCTCTCCAGAGCAACTGTTTTATGCCTTGTCCTATGTTTTGATCCTCATAGGCAGTTTTTTGTTGAAAGCTAATCCTATGGCTTATGAATTGGAAAAACTTAAAAAAGCTATATAGTGAGCTAGAAACCTGTGAAAATTTTGTTTAGGGGTTTTCTATAGTGCATTTTAAAACCCACTTGCAATTTTTATCTTCTAGTGTATAATCTTTTTGAAATATGACTGTCCAGGCATTGCTGAGAACAGAGAGATTATGTCTACTTGGGCCAACAAGAATCTCTCCAAGGAGCTGTTGTTGTGTATTTGGCTCAAATAATTTTTCCAAGAAAGAAAACAACAAAATTAGTTTCTTTTACCTAATATATCTTTTAAGTTTCTTGTTCTCTTAACTATATTGATGATAGTAGGAATGGAGTGGAATTTAAGCTAGAACTTTGGAGAGTCACATTAGAGTCTAAGGGGCTTAGGATAAGGAGGAATAAAACAGAATATATGAAATGTAATTTCAGTAATGTAAGGAGGAGTAGTGGAGAAAAGATTAAACTTGATAATCAAGAGATTAATAGCACTAATAGATTTAGATATCTTGGATCTATTATGCAAGCGGAAGGGGAAATTGAAGATGATGTAGTACATAGAATTAAAACAAGTTGGGTAAAATGGAGTGCATTAGGTGTGTTGTGTGATTGTAAAATATCCTTAAAATTAAAAGGAAAGTTTTATGGACAACTAAAAGACCGACTATGCTTTATGGTTTAGAATATTGGGCAACTAAAAAATAATATGTACAAAAAGTAAAAGTTGTTGCAATGCAAATGTTAAGGTGGATGAGTGGTATAACATTAAAAGATAAAGTAAGAAATGAGCATATACATAATAATTTAGGCATAGCAGTGGTTGAAGACAAGATAAGGGAGGGGCAGTGTATATGGTTTCGGCATTTGAAACTCAGACCTAGTAAAACACCTATAAGGAGGAGTGAGTGAGTTATTGTTTTTGGCATGAAAAGGTGCACAGGGTACACTTAAAATAACTTGGAATGAGGTAGTGAGGAAGGATTTAATAGCCCTTAATTTAATAGAGGAAAATGCTCTCGATCGGGTGAATTAGCGGAAAATGATTCATGTAGCTGGCCCCACGTAGTGGGACTTAAGGCTTGTTGTTATTGTTTTGCAACTTTTTTTCCCTAGACAATTGCATCTGCATGACTAGATAATGGGGTTAGACATAAAGAATAAATTGCAGTTTATGGTGATAAAACCTGAAGAATGGTCCGAGGGAAGAAATATTCAAAATACAATGAATTACACTGGGAAGGGTTTAAAATGGGGATTTCTTGGTTGATTATTGTTTGTTTTTATTATTATTTATTTTTATTGAACTTCATGTTGGTTTTTTGAGGATCTCATATCCTCCGTTAGGTTCTCTCTCTCTCTCTCTCTCTCTCTCACTCGCACAGACACACACACAATATATCTTCTTTTTTTATTTTTAAAAAAAAATTACCATGCATCCATTTTATATATGTATTTTGGTTGGTGACTCATTACTATCTAGCAGGTGCATGCAAAGCTGTGTTTGTGCATTGATGTTGTCAAAAACTTGGGCATGGGTGTGTCACTTTCTAAACACTTACAATTTTAAATATTCTTTAATTTCTCCAACACTCAAACGAAATAAACTTGAGATTTAGTATATTTATTGATTTAAACTGGAAGAAGTGGTTTATTGAAAGTTTCTATGGGAGGAAGAGGTAGTGGAAAACTGGAAAAAGCATATGCATATGCTAGGGACTAGGGAGATCTTGGCATATATTAGGTCTCATAAGCCCCTTTTATGGGGAAAACCATGAGATGTGATGGGTTAAAGCACAGACAATGCCTTGGAAATGGGCTAAGACCATTGCGCTGAGATTGGACTCTGATATATTGTGTCCGTGCCATGCCCTGTCCCATTTTTAAGGATTTGCCTTTCACATGTGCCCGTGTTTTGTTGTCTGCATCCGCATGCAGTGGTGCAAATTGTAGTTTCATAATGTTGCTATATAATTGCTGTTCTCTCTTGATTTTAACTTCTATTGTTCTGGGTTTTTTTTTTTTTTTTTATTATTTAGTTAAGAGTAGAATTTGAACCTAGATATTATTTCTTTAATCAAATATTAATGTATATATATATATTTTTCTGGATTTAGATTTTTGAGATTGTGAATCTTGCAAATGAGCTTCTCCCTCCACTGCCACAAGGAACCATTTCGCTTCCTGCCAGTTCTAATATTTTTGTGAAAGGATCGCTTGTGAAGAAGTCCCCTGCCGGCAGTTCTGGAAAACAAGAAGATGTGAATGGAAATGTGCCTGAGGTTTCAGCCCGTGAGAAGCTATTAAATGATCAGCCTGAGCTTCTTAAGCAGTTTGGAATGGACCTTCTTCCTGTTCTAATTCAGGTCAGTTGTGCAGCATGTCTGCTGGCATCTGGTTCTTATTTGTTTTGTTAAGTAAATGATGTTGTCCTTTCTTTTATCAAGCAGATATATGGATCAAGTGTGAATGGTCCTGTTCGCCACAAGTGCCTTTCAGTAATTGGAAAGTTGATGTACTTCAGCACCGCAGATATGATAGAGTCTTTAATAAGTGTAACAAATATATCGAGGTATTTGCACTTTGACCATTTAGATCCACGTTGTACCATGCCAAGTAAATGGGATACTAACTAGTTTTATTATTTGATCTCTCTCTAGTTTCTTAGCTGGTGTTTTAGCATGGAAGGATCCACAGGTCTTGGTCCCTTCCTTGCAGATTGCAGAGATTCTAATGGAAAAACTTCCTGGGATATTCTCCAAGATGTTTGTGAGAGAAGGTGTGGTTCATGCTGTAGATGCTCTCATATTGGCTGGGTCACCAAATACTGTTTCTGCCCAGACATCTTCGACTGACAAGGATGGTGAATCTGTACCTGGTACGTCAACACGCTCAAGGCGTTATCGGCGACGCAGTGGCAATTCAAATTTAGATGTAAATTCTTTGGAAGAATTGAAGAATTCTGTTTCTGTAAGTGTTGGTTCTCCTCCGAGTTCATTAGAAATTCCAACTGCAAATTCTAGTCTTCGCACAACTGTTAGTGCGTGTGCCAAAACTTTTAGAGATAAGTATTTCCCTTCTGACCCTGGGGCTGTTGACGTTGGAGTCACCGATGATCTTTTACTCTTGAAGAATCTTTGTGCAAAGTTGAATGCTGGTGTTGATGATCAAAAGACTAAAGCAAAGGGAAAACTGAAGACCTCTGGGCCTCGTTTTGTTGACTTCTCTCCAACAAAAGAGGAGAGTTTGTTAGGGGTGATATCAGAGATGTTGGTAGAACTAAGCAAAGGAGATGGTGTTTCCACATTTGAATTTATAGGTAGTGGAGTTGTTGCGGCTTTGCTGAATTATTTTTCTTGTGGATATTTTTCCAAGGAAAGAATTTCAGAGGCTAATTTGCCCAAGCTTCGACAGCAAGCACTCAGAAGATTTAAATCATTTGTTGCTGTTGCCCTCCCATCTCATTCTAATGGAGGGAGCGTGGCTCCTATGACTGTATTGGTTGAGAAGCTTCAAAATGCTTTGTCATCTTTAGAGCGTTTTCCAGTTGTGCTGAGCCATTCATCACGATCATCTAGTGGGAATGCACGGCTCTCTTCTGGATTAAGTGCTTTGTCTCAGCCATTTAAGCTGCGCCTTTGTAGAGCTCAAGGAGAGAAGTCTCTCCGTGATTATTCTTCTAATGTTGTGCTGATTGATCCATTAGCAAGTTTAGCAGCTGTTGAAGACTTTCTATTGCCTCGGGTGCAACGAGGAGAATCTAAGCCATCGGCATCTGTTGGGAACTCAGAATCTGGGACGACTCCTACGGGTGCTGGTGCTTCATCACCTTCAACTTCTACTCCTTCAACAACTCGTCGCCATTCTACTAGATCCAGATCATCTGTGAATATAGGAGACACAGCTAGGAAGGAGCCATCACAAGAGAAAAACACAAGCTCATCAAAGGGAAAGGGTAAAGCTGTCCTGAAGCCTGCCCAGGAGG
This sequence comes from Malania oleifera, assembly GCF_029873635.1. Lineage (NCBI taxonomy): Eukaryota > Viridiplantae > Streptophyta > Magnoliopsida > Santalales > Ximeniaceae > Malania > Malania oleifera. The sequence goes on along the minus strand of NC_080421.1, from coordinate 4,003,465 downwards.
AGGCGAGAGGACCTCAAACAAGAAATGCTGCTCGTAGAAGGGCAGCTTTAGATAAAGATGCACAAGTGAAACCGGTGAATGCGGACTCCAGTTCTGAGGTATGCTGCATAATTCTCTAGAATATGAAAATACCCACTGCATAGTGAATAACTCACTATCGTGTTTTAGACATTGCCATTCCTGTTGTATGTTTAATTTGTTTTCACATTATTTGAGCACGTGTGGGGTGAATAGTGTGCGGCACTTTACTTTTAGCTTGCCTAGGTTGGGTTCCTATTGTGACTAAATTCACAGTTGCAAATGGCTGTTGCAACCAAACAAAATTATGCCAGAAATCGATATGTAATAGATATCTGTGTCTGTTGGCATGGTTGTTAACTTCTCTGCTGAACTCTTTTGCTTATGTTGGTATAGTGAAATTATATTATTTAATTGTGTAGAGATGGAAAGGGAAGGCCATGAATGCTTTCTGGTTATCTTATTTTACATTGGGATGTTATTTTTTGGGAAGTTATCCTGTTAAGGCACACTTCTGTTCTTTTGCTCTAGTGCGGACGTTAGTTTGCTTGTCCTCAGGAAGGGGAAAAGGAGATATTTGTTTTCTGGTTATTGTAATAGATGCCTGTGTTTAATCACCTCATTTCAAGAAAGTGGTTGCATCGCAGTAAATATTTGTGTAAATGTTTTCTTTGTATTTTGCTTCTATGCAGTTCTTTGTACACACTTATAATGGAAGCTTTAACCATCCCTTCTATTACTCCAATGGTGAATCTTACTTCATGAATTTTCCCATCTTTTTCCTCCCTTTGGTACCATGTAGGATGAAGAGTTGGACATATCTCCTGTTGAAATTGACGATGCATTGGTGATTGAAGACGATGATATCTCAGACGATGAAGATGATGAGCATGATGATGTATGGTAGCCAACATTTTTCTTTTAATTTTCTTCAGCATTTCATTGTAGGTCTAGATGGTGTTGAGATTTGTTATGCTTCTCATCTATTAGAGTTCCAATAGTTGCTCATGCTATAGAATGTGAATGCCTAATGTTAACCTGAATATATTTTTATTGCATTGTGATTTAGGCTCTTTGGAGTGACATAGGTGCTGGTTGGTTGGAATGTTGGAATTATTTCTGCTTTTGAGTTAATTAATTAGAACAGCACCTCTCCAGGGGAGCAAGCATAGTACATTTCAAAATGCTAACCACATTACGCTCAAAATGAGGGCATTTATTGTGTTATGCATGGGAATTGTTCCGTGTCACTATTACATGATTTTATGGAGACTAGGAAAAAAACTCACTTTGATTTATGTGTTCTGTATTTTTTACTTCCTCTATTTTTGGTCTTGTGGAGGACACCTTATCCTCCTCCTCTGTAATTGTATAGAGACTAGGAAGAAAACAAATATAAAGAGATGATGATACAGACAGGGACTGAGTGATCCAACTCTCTCATCCTATATTCTAACTATCATGTCATGTCACAACCACATGGGATGTTGTGATTAGTATTTATTGCCTATGATTATTTAAGCCTCAATAGGAGTTCGTCAAGATGTGTCCTCTTTTCTATTGTCATCTCTCTTGAGATTCTCACAAATACCCTAAATTCTTAGTCTGTCTAGATTTTGTTCCAATGATTATGGACAATTTTTTCTGCATTCTTATGAAAAATTTGAGCACATTCCTAATTAGAATTACATGGGTTTTATTTTTATTTTTTTAAAAAGGCGAATGGAAAATAGTGTTTTTGACCTGCAAATCTGTAGATTCTGACAGCACTGCTATTGTGATAGAACTTTACTAATTATTTCTTCATCTGCAATTTATAGGTGCTTAGAGATGATTCTCTTCCTGTTTGCACACCAGACAAAGTGCATGATGTAAAATTGGGTGACACTGGAGAGGATAGTACTGTTGCCCCTGCAACAAGTGATAGCCAGACCAATCCTGCTTCTGGTTCTAGTAGCAGAGCAGCTACTGTTAGGGGCTCAGATTCTGCCGATTTTAGGAGTGGTAATTCTTTTGGTTCAAGGGGTGCAATGTCATTTGCTGCTGCTGCTATGGCTGGCCTTGCATCTGCAAATGGTAGAGGTATTAGGGGAGGCAGAGATCGGCAAGGGCGGCTTCTGTTTAGTTCAAATGATCCTCCTAGATTAATTTTTTCTGCAGCTGGGAAGCGTCTTAACAGGCACTTGACAATCTATCAAGCTATCCAACGACAGCTTGTGCTCGATGAGGATGATGATGAGAGATATACTGGTAGTGATTTTATATCTAGTGATGGGAGCAGGTTGTGGAGTGATATTTATACCATCACCTATCAAAGGGCAGACAGTCAGGCTGACAAAGTTTCTGTTGGTGGATCAAATTCTACTGCCCCATCAAAATCTTCCAAATCTGGTTCTGCTTCCAGTTCCAATTCTGATGCACCATTGCATCGAATGTCTCTTCTAGATAGCATTTTGCAGGGGGAACTTCCTTGTGATATGGAAAAATCTAACCCTACCTACAATATTTTGGCACTTTTGCGTGTTTTAGAGGGATTGAATCAGCTTGCACCCCGTTTAAGAATCCAGGCAGTGTGTGACAATTTTGCTGAAGGGAAAATTTCTTGTCTTGATGAGCTGAGTGCAACTGGTGCCAGGGTTCCTTATGAAGAATTTGTCAATGGCAAGCTCACTCCAAAGTTGGCTCGACAAATCCAAGATGCACTTGCATTGTGCAGTGGGAGTCTTCCATCTTGGTGCTACCAGTTGACAAAGGCATGCCCATTTTTGTTTCCTTTTGAGACCCGACGGCAGTACTTCTATTCAACTGCTTTTGGATTATCTCGTGCACTTTATCGTCTTCAGCAGCAGCAGGGAGCTGATGGTCATGGATCAGCAAATGAAAGAGAGGTGAGAGTGGGGAGATTACAGCGCCAAAAAGTTCGTGTCTCTAGAAACCGCATTTTGGATTCTGCTGCTAAAGTCATGGAGATGTATTCTAGCCAAAAGGCTGTTCTTGAAGTAGAATATTTTGGTGAAGTTGGCACTGGATTAGGCCCGACATTGGAGTTCTACACCCTTTTGAGTCATGACTTACAGAAGGTTGGACTAGGAATGTGGAGGTCTAATGGTTCATCCAACAAATCATCAATGGAAATTGATGGAGATGAACAGAAAAATGAGAAAGCCAATAATATTTCTGGGGTTGTTTCTGTGGATGGTGAGACTGATCTTGTCCAAGCTCCTCTTGGGTTGTTCCCTCGTCCTTGGCCACCAAATGCTGATGGTTCTGATGGTAGCCAACTGTTCAAAGTCATTGAATATTTTCGGTTACTTGGGCGTGTGATGGCTAAAGCTCTTCAAGATGGGCGACTTTTGGATCTGCCACTGTCAACAGCATTTTATAAGCTTGTGCTTGGTCAAGTAAGCTAACTGCCTTGCTTTCTTTCCTTGTAGTGAAATGTTTTGCTTTTTTCTTTGTCGAGGAGCCATATATGGTTCCCTTGTTTGATTTGCACTAGATACTGAGGCTTCTGATCCTTTGCAGGAGCTTGATTTGCATGATATACTTTCTTTTGATGCGGAGTTTGGGAAGGTTTTGCAAGAATTGCAAGTCCTTGTTTATCGGAAGCAATATCTAGAGTCAATGGGTGGTGGTAATCGTGATGCAATAGCTGATTTACGTTTTCGTGGTGCCCCAATTGAAGATCTTTGTTTGGATTTCACACTCCCAGGCTATCCTGATTACATTTTAAAACCAGGGGAAGAAAATGTACTCTACATGCCCTTAGACCATGGCTTTATTATTTTGATACCATCTTTTTACTTGGCATCTGCTCAAAAAGGAATTGTTTTGAAAATTTTGTTTTGTTAAAATTTTCAGGTGGATATTAGTAACTTGGAGGAATATGTATCTGTCGTTGTTGATGCAACTGTCAAGACTGGGATTTTGCGGCAAATGGAATCCTTTAGAGCAGGGTTCAATCAGGTTGAGACAACATTTTTTAAGCAAATATTTAATAAATTAATGCATCTTCTGATATTATCATTTATGTAGTCGTAATTTTTAGGGCCGTTTGGTACCACTATAAAAAATTAGAGAAACGAAAGCCAAAAACCAAAAACAAACTAAAAACTAGAAACCAGCAACCTGTTTAGTTAACATTTATAAAATTAATACAAATTAAAAACTTAATTGAAAATGCTCATTTTCATTTTAAAACAAATAATATTATAAAAATATAATTAAAATAATAAAATTACAAATAATGCACATTAAAAAATTACTATAACAAAAAAAAATTTATTATATTTATTTTATTTAATTGTTCTATTTTCAAAATTTACTTCACAATAAAAATTTTATTGGACATGAAAATTTAAAAATAGTAGAAGTATTTTGTAATTGGATTTATTTTCAATTTTTGAAATTTACTTATATTTTTCGTTTAATTATATTTAAATTCATATGATCATTTAATTTTTATTTTAGTTTAAGAGTGTATAAAATGAATAATTTAATCCAAAAAAACTATTTCTGGATATTTAAAGTTTTGATAACAGGTTACCAAAACAACTAAAAATCATAAAATCTGGTTTTCAGTTTTTCAGCAAATATTTGAAAACTGACAATAGAAACAAAAAATTGACAACATAAATAAAAACATTTTTTTAATCTGTTTCACTGTGGGGAAATAGAAACAGAAAACAGTAACGATACCAAACAGGGTCTTCTTTACTTTGGATTGCCATCGCATTTGTCTTCTTGTTTTGGTTTATAGACTCCATTGCATTACCTATTAATACACTTTTTTTCGCTGCCTTGGCATGCATAAGCTGTTTGTGCTGCTATGGCTACTTCCAACAGTATTTCAGGCTCCTTATCAGTTTGGCTCAATTATTATGTTTTGACAGTTGGGGAAAGGGATTGAAAGGCACCAAAAAATGAATAAAGTGTGGCCAAGGGCATGGCCTAGTGGTTAGGCAGCCCTTTCCCACATTCCGAATGACAGAAAGTTATGATCTTAGTTAAGAAAAGAATCCACAATATTGGATTCAGTTATTCATTTCATCATAATAAAAAAGCTTCAATGTTGAAATTTTGTGATTTACTGAAGAATTTATGGAAGCATGATACAACTAGAATTTCAATTTCAGAGTTAATGATGGCTTTTCAAGTTATCGTTTCCTTGACAGATGGTGCAACCCAGTTTTAAAATCTTTCTTATTAAGTGCTCTTTACTTTTGACTTTCAATGACAGGAAGTGTTTGGACAGATTGTTGAAAGCAAATCACATGTTATTAACTGTTTTGATTTCTTTTGCTGTCCCAACTTTACTTGAGTTAATTGTTTACTTTTGTATCTCCTCTCTTATTTTCTCAAATCTTCTCGTATGATTTCATAGTTGCAAATTAGTGCAGTGCTCTGATATATACTCTGTGTTTAAGTTATATATAGCTTATCAATACTGAAATGCCATTTTTGCCATCTTGCCCATTACTATTTTCAGTCATTTTGTTTGGTGGTGTCCAGTCCCATCTTTTGGGTTCAATTATAGTTTTGTTATTCTTATTTCATTTGTTGGACATTTGCAGTTTGATTTTATGTTTCTTGCTTCTCCACATTTTTCTCTGGTTTTTGTTTCATATTTGTGCCCCTTAGCTTATAGTTTTGCTTTGCAACAGGTCTTTGACATCTCGTCTCTGCAAATATTTTCTCCACATGAATTGGATTATTTGCTTTGTGGTCGTAGAGAGTTGTGGGAGGTATTCTGCTTGATTTTAGTATAACAAGTTATAGTCGAATTATTGAAATCTTTGTTGCATGAGTATGTTTAAAAATTTTGATTTCATGCTTTTGCAGGCTGAGACACTTGTTGATCACATAAAATTTGATCATGGATACACAGCCAAGAGCCCTGCAATTATTAATGTAATGTTCTTTGCTAGTTGCGAATGGAGTTTGTCAAGTTCTTAATCAGTTATTACATTATCCTTTTTATCTATTTTTTCCTGTTCCCTTTAGCTCCTCGAGATCATGGGAGAATTCACCCCAGAACTGCAGCGGGCCTTCTGTCAGTTTGTTACTGGTGCCCCTAGGCTTCCTCCTGGTGGCCTTGCAGTGCTAAATCCAAAGTTGACCATTGTGAGAAAGGTATAAGATGGTGATTTAGTTCGCTCATTTTTATTTTTCCTTTTAAAATGTAACTTACATTTTATTGAAGATTTTCACAAGCCGTGACATCATGGAACTTCGAAATCCAGAAGTCAATTGGAAATGAAATCATTCCATTGTGTATGGGTTTTTATTAATTCAATATCTTGAATTCCCTGCCCTCTTCTTTTCTCTGAGGAAAGAAGTGAAATGGTTATATTTGTTCTTTGGACAGATCAAATATGATATTGTCTAAAATTTATTACCACTTTTGGCTTTTGCTACAGTCCTCTCTTAAGCGCTTGTTAGTGTAGTTCGTTTCTGTATATGGGCATTGGAGTTGTATTTTCAGGCACCTATATCCCATTTGGAATGTCTTAAAAAATAAACACTTCTTCAGAAAAGTATTTATTATAAGTACTTGTCGCAAAAAGTAATACTTGGTTTATTATTTAATAAGCATTTATTTCAAAAAGTACTTTCAGAGAAAATATTTCTTAAAAAATATTTATTTTCCAAAAAAGGCTTACTTTTTCAAACTACATTTTTTTAGGAAAATAAATATTTTTTAAGAAATATTTTCTCGGAAATTACTTACTCGAAAAAGTACTTATAATAAGCAATCCTAGACTATTTTCAGATAAAAATGGTTTTCATTTTTTTTTTTTTTTACTAAAAACTGTGAGCAGTGTAAAAGGCCTCTGTTCATTAGCCTCATCGATATTTTGCCTTTACGGAGTGGAGAAAAAGAATTCAGTTTTTTTTATTCATGGCTCCTGAACATTTTAAAATGCTGTTTATTATTATTTTTGAAATGCATGGTCATGGCATTTATATGAGCATGCCTGGTGCAGCATTCTTCAACTGCTAGCAACACAGCTTCCAATGGATCTGGTCCTTCAGAATCAGCTGATGATGACTTGCCTAGCGTCATGACGTGTGCTAATTACCTGAAACTTCCTCCCTACTCTACCAAGGTACAGTATATGTATGATCTTTACAAGGAGTGGCACGATATTTCAGTGTTCTTTAGTATTTTTACCCTTGAAAAATATTCTTTGCTCCAAAACAGGAAATCATGTACAAGAAATTACTCTATGCGATCAGCGAAGGGCAGGGATCGTTTGATTTGTCATGAGGCTTGAGAACTAAACTAATCAACCCGTGTATATTATATCGCAACAGTTCTAGGGGTCATTTCTCTTACCTGGGCTAATTTTGATGTTGGAAGTAGCACCCTATTTTGCTCAAATAATGGCTTCGTTTTGTGACGGGTCCTGAACTACGGCCTCCCTAAGGTCAGTTTTTATATCCGCCTGGCGGCTGTCTCATTGAATTTGCACATGGGGAGCCACTAATTTATCCTCTATTAATTAGTAGTTTCAATATTTTTATGATCCTTTCAATTTATTTCCCCATTAATCCTGGTTTGTTGTTTACCATGTATTCCCCCCAACACCCCACAACAAAAAAAAAAATGTTAAAAAAGAACACACTTTTGGAAAGCAATTTATTGCCCTTCAGTGATTATATTCGCTCAATGGATGTCAGTTAAAGTGTTAAAGTTTTGTTCAGGTTCGATCTTCCCCATGTTTGAAGAGAGGAAGCATTAAAGATGGAATTTGCAGAGCTCTTTTTTCAGCCGTTAGTGGTTGTAAATAAATAGGAATTCTTGATTATTTCTCGTCTGTTTTACCGACTAGCAGAGCATACATGTATGGCTGTACGATCCTTGAAAGTGAAAAATAAAATCTTTCAACCATTGATATTCAGTTTTCCCTTCATTTTTTCAATTTAAAATTTCAGCTTGTGCTTACTGCTCAAATGAATGCACTTCATTGCTGAAGCCTGTTTGGGCTGAATGTGATACTGGGAAATGGAGGGAAGGAACAACGCCACCTTGTATCGTATGAATGAGTTTACATAGTTATCATGTTGAAACAAGTTTGTTTTTATTTTTTTGGGGGAGGAGGGGCGCATCTTCCATGCATGTGTTTTTATTTTAATTCTCACATGGCCCCCCTGGCCTTGCCCTCCCTTGTGACGGAATGCCTAGCAACTTTTCTAGGCATTCAGTAGCTGTTGCAGCTTTGTAAATTAGAGACTCCAAATCAGTCAGCATAGGTCTTGCACCATTCTCACCCAGTTTGTATTGTCTACCAAACAAAACGTCTGATGTGGGAATTACTAGCTAAGAAATGAATGTTCATTTATTTATTTTTGTTTTTGTAAAAATTTAGAGCCATTCTTTCCAATTGAACAAAGAAGGGGATGCAATAGGAAATTGCAGTATGGCTGTGTTGTTTTTATATCATTTTATCTTAATTTGTTCCTTCTGCTTCTTCAGCCTTTTGAGTTCTATATTGGTTAAATTGAGGATGTGATGTTCAATATGGTTTTATACCTTTTTTTTATTTAAATGATGGTATGGTAAGGCCTTTGATGCTCAACTAATTTGTCGGGAACCCTTTTGTACTTAAATATGAATATATTATTACAAATGAAAAGTCGTAACCTCTAAGGTTTGAAACCTGATCATTTAGCCTAAGCTGTCCTTGTGGGGGCAAGATGGTTTTATATTCTTGTTAGATTGTTTTTTAAAATCATTTAAATAGTTCTTGAAAAAATTGTTTTGAAAAGATATTTTTTGCAGTAAGTATTTGTTGTAGTATGAAGTGCTCCTAAATTGAAGCATAACATGCTTAGGGTTTGTTTGGTATTGTTGTTTTTTGTTTTCCGTCTATGTTTTTTCATAATGAAGAAATAGATTATAAAAATGCTTTTATTAATGATGTTAGTTTTTTGTTTCTATTATCGTTTTTTAACTATTTGTTAAAAAATTAAAAATCATATTTTATAGTTCAGTTGTTTTGGCAACCTTTGTTAGAAATTTTAATATTCAAAAATAGTTTTTTAGAATAAATTATTTGTTTTATACACTTTTAAATTAAAATAAAAATTAAATGATCATATGAATTTAAATATAATTAAATATATATAAATTTTAAAAAATAATAATAAGATCAATTACAAAATACTTTCCTTATTTTTCATTTTTCATGTCCAAAATTTTTTTACAATTTAGTAAAATAATTATTAATTTTTTTATTATAATACTTTTTAATGTGCATTATTTTGTAATTTTATTATTTTTGTAATATTATTTATTTAATGATAAATATGAATACTTTTTAATTAAGTTTTTAACTTGTATGAGTTTTATAAATGTTAATTAAATAGGTTGTTGATTTCTAGGTTTTAGTTTCTGTTTCGGGTTTTTGGTTTTTACTTCACATTTTTGTTTGTCTAATTTTTTAGTGATACCAAATGGCTCCTTAGTTGTTTGTTTTTATTTTTATTTTTATTTCTATGTTTTTAACTTGTTGAAAGGTTGTTACACAAAAAGAGTACAAGATAGATTTGGATATTGACCCGGTTTGTTCTATATACTACAATTAAATTTTTTTTATGAGACTAACTATATGATTGAGATATTGGAATGGAATAGAGTGAATGAAATTAAATTTATCATTTAATTTTTATAAATAATTATTTAAATTTTCATTTCGTTCATACTTTATTTCACCAGCAACCCATACGTGTGTTAATATTTATAGTGGGAAGAATAGCCTTAAATAGAACTCTAGGGGAAAACTTGTGATCATACTGGCTACTAGAAAATACCTCATAATAGTCAAATTCAGTTTTTGTCACGCATTAGCACGGTGTGTTTCGACTCATTGCTACTCTAAATGGTAGAAGGGGTTATTGATTGTGAATTAATTGGAGCATTGAGCTTTGGCTAGCATTCAAATGATCAACTAAATGGAAGTTTTGGTTCATAGAAACATGTAAACAATAATTGAATTAGTTCAAAAGGCTATATGAAATTTGGTTAATTGACTTCTAGATTAATATTCAACGATCAATTAAGTTAAACTGTTGAATTCAATTTGGTATCACTACATATTAAAGTTCTTTGTTAAAATTCCATATGTAAATTTTAAAAATTGAACATTAAAAAATAATCTAGAAGTTAGATAAATTTATAAACTTTAAATTAGCATCTAATGGAAGGTTAAAAAATATTGACTCGTAAAATGAGCATAAAAATTTCATAAAATCAACATTCTAATAAAAGTTACGCAAAAGTAATCAATCCAAGATCTAACTATGGTTGCTTTTCAATTGGGTTTGGCTAGATTTTTTAAAATTTTCTTGGCCCACCTCTATGTTTGACCCTCTCAAGATTTTAATCACCCGTGCATTTTTGTTTGGATTGGGTGATTTTAGAAGAAAAAGCAAAGCAAAACCTAAACAAGGAAAAGAAGACTCCCAACTCTCAATACCCACTGCATGGAAAATTGATTTTGCTGCTTTCTTTTTCAAGACATGTTAATACTTTACACTTTCAATTTATAAGTTGAAACAATGTGCTTGGTTCGTGGAATGTAATATAATAGAAAAGGAATGGAGTGAAATTTTAAATGCACAGTGTGATAAAAGTAAGTGATCAATTCGATTATATTTCTCTTGATTATATCCATTCTTATGTAAAGCTCCGTTGAAGTTTTAGGAAGGAAAAATTTGGCACCTGAATAGAAAAGTCAGGCTAATAGCCCGTTAGCCTCTAGAAGTCATTGTTTATTAAATTTGCTCTCAAACAGAGCAGTCACATCCTGTGCTGCCTCATTTCCTTAGCTTAAGAAAAAACCACAAGTAGAAAGATAAGATTTTTCCTCAAAACAGCGAGAAAAATATAAAAAGGAAAAGGAAATCTCAGCTTGTAAAGCATTGATGATAGAAGCTGCATGGACTGGAGCATGCATCTTCAATCAATGGTTTCATCACAGTGCCCTTGGTGATACCATGAAAGAACAGGAAAAAGAATTGCATTATATAAATCTGGGCATTGATTTACCCTTCTGAATAAGAAATTAAACTCAGGAGTACTCAATTCTATTAGACCATTAAAGCCATCCTATGAGTGTTTTTAACATCTTTCATTCAAACCCATGTGATATTCTTCAAGCAATAGTTCCTTAATCTGAATTCCTGAGGTGCTTCTCACGGCCACACCTCACTTGGATAGCCAATGTCTTTAACATGTTCAGACAAACGTCGCCGCCCTTGCTAAAGATTCCAGCGTCAAGTGGTACGTCACAGCCGCACTTGCCCAAGCAGTGCTGCTCAGAATTGCAATTGAAACTGATCAGTCTTGATGAAGTAAGCATACTAGTACTTGTTTGGAACAGATTTCAAATAAACTAAAAATAACATGTTTAGAGTCCTAGAGAACTGGGTAAATTTCTTTTATTTTTTTTAAACATGTTGGAAGTGATTCTATGTCATTTGACAGTTGTTCCAAATGGAGGGTATTCAATTTCCGAAGAATTGAACCAATTGGAAGAAAATTTCTAAGAGAACTTACCTTTGTAACAATAGACTTGGCATTAGATGAAGAGCAATTTCCAGCAATGAAGTCTCCACAGGAACCATAAGGATCACCAAAGCTTGCAAACTCCACCTCAACAATGACTTTCTCATCAGGGCACTTCAAGTGTGCTTTGGACTTTGCATCCACCACAGCTCGGAGTTCATTCTCCTTCTTTTCCCATGAACTCACACGGGGTGGGTGGGTCTCAGATACCACACTGCAGATGGTATCCCTGTTCACTAGTTGAATTTCAATTTCTTCTGGCTTTCCACCGCTTTCCTCAAAGATGACCAGGAGATTATCCGTTGGCTTCAAGAATGATCTTGGGATATGGTACCTGGTGATCAATGATGCAGTGGAGAAGAGACTTTAGTCTGCATTTCATGAAAGATGTTACAGTTGTGCACATGAACTTGAATGAATGCTGCTTACTCGGACTGAGTAGGGTTTCCAAGAGGAGAGAGATGAGACACCCAGTATCGTCCGATGCTTTTGCCGTTGACCCAGGCCATTCCTTTGCCCATGCTGGAGAGCCTTACTGCAACAGGGTTATCTCCTTCAGGAGTATCAAAGTATGTCTGCAAGAAAAATGTTTAATGCCTTTTAGAATGTGGAGTACTAGTGGTGCTTTAAGTGCTCTTCAGTCTCATCTTTTTGCCTAAAATTTCAAACTTTGTTCTTCCCTACGTATGCCACTCCTAGATGTGCTGCATACGTAACTCATAGATATGTGAAATTTATAACTTTGAATTTGAGTGGAAAACATCTTTCTAGTCATTACCTTGTACCATGTGACTGCTGGTCCAGTTCCATTGGCAGTGGCAGTGGCACTGGCCCCAGTCCATTTTACTCTGTGTGATCCTTTCTGGGTGTATGCACGGACCTTTTCTCCAGATAAACCAACCTGCAAGATGGATCACTGGCTCTATCACATTGAACATTGTGGTAAAATCTTGTTCTGTCTTCTCTTGGATCCTAGCTTGTTAGTCGAGAGAAAAAGAAAATGTAAGAAGTTTGTGCACACCTGATGTCCCCAACCATTCAAAGTCAGATCAAGAGTTCCAGTGTTCAATCCAAGGATTGATATAGCGCGAGGTCCAGCATACCTATGCTCCATGTACGCTCCACTATCCTACATTGATATAAAACTAACTCATCAGGCACTCTTATCTAAAAATTTGTCAATAACTATGAAAACAATGTTGTTTGCTAGCACTCTACCGGAAATCCCACTGTCATGGCCAGCAGTGCTATGTGATTAGTTCCAGGCCTCAAGTTTACAGGTTTCTGAAGGACAAAGCTCTTTTCTATATTGTTACCATGTCCACAACCTGAAAACCAAAGTTTCAAACAGCTAAATACAAACATATACTTTTTACCATTGCGTCAGTAGCTTGTTTAAGAATGAAAAGCATTCCTTAGTATGCATTTTTACCAACAAATTCGTCATTTACAAATGCAAGCATTGCATGGCCAAGACTTGCAACCCGTAGGACTGGTTTTATATCTCGCCTCATTGGTAAGTCGCGGATGTGCAAATCTATGCTGAGACACAGTTATGCAAGCATGTGTTAGATTAGATACGGCAGAATACACAATGTTTGCTATCGTTTGTTATACACTTACCTAGTGGTGTACCAAGCATAATCTGAGGTATCCTTAGTCAAGCCATAAAGCTCAATCGGTGTATTTGAATTGACAGGTACTTCGTTCGTGGTAGGAATGGATTCTTGGGACATCTCCCATTTCAGGTTCTTGTTTGCAAGCTTGGATCTTTTGAAATTCCGTGCGCTATGCTGTGCTACAATCTGTTTACCCAATTAAGAGAAAAATTGTTACTTCTGCATCCGATAGAGTTGATTTGAAGGCTTGTAATGGAACTTGCTGAAAAAACAAAGACCTTTCCTCTCTATGTTTTAATTTAGAGGAAAGTGCTAGAGATCAGAAGTTACCTTTTGAGTATTGTAAACCACAGTCTTGCAGTCTGGGAGGATGCTAATGGAATGGGGTGGCAAGAAATACTGTTGTCCCCTGAAAGTTACTGTAGCGGGTGTTCTAGAATTGTTGTTGGTAAGGAAAGCAGCACAAACCGTACTTCCAGGCTTCTCATAGAATCGAGCCTGCATATCAGAACGACTTAGCCAATTAGTGTCTAGTGATCATCTCTCTCTCCCTCTCTCTGATGGATTGAATGGGAATTTGATTTCTAAGAAAACAACTTTATTGACACAGAAAATAAGAAGTTGATCCATACTATTAAAATGCTCACCTCTAGACCCAAACCCAAAAATTCAGTACCAGGAGTCCCCCAGAGCAAAGGCTTCCTGCACAATCTCAGAGCAGCGTGCAAGTCCCTTAGGTGACCATATTTTGGTTCGCGCTGCAAACCTGCAAGAAAAGCAAACTAATTTATATGTTTCAATATCCTCAGTTTATTTAATCATTAGAGATGGATATTTGACTGTGCCTACCAAATTCATCGAGAGGAGCTTCATCATAGTAGCGAGTTGTCACAAAAGAGGAACCTGTTCTGCCAAAGTTTGTCCCACCATGGTACTGTAAACACAGACATAGGTAAGGTATATCAAAAGAAATTTCCTATAATTAATTGACTGCATCTTTGCAAGATGAGCTCAAAAAGATTATCAACTCTCTTCCTACCATATAATAATTTGTCAAAGTTCCATTCTTCGAGAAGAAGCGAGCAACTGAGAATGCAAGATCTTCTGCCGCTCTTTGAGATGGTGGGTCTCCGAATACTCGATACCTGAGAGTTCATCGAAAACTCCATCAAAATACAATTGCATTATGACAATTAGAATTTTCTTTTCCACTCGTATAATCTTTAGAAAAAATGCATAGCAAATTCCTTGGCAGTTCTATGCCTCTCACTAAGGTGTATACTCACTGGGCAGTCCAATTCTCAGTCCATAGGGAGGGCTTGCTGGGATGATTGGGGCCTGTGAAAGTGTCTCCACAGTGCCTTCCATTGCATGTGTTGATCTGCAAAGTGTAAATTATTATATAAGTGTTTACCTTTACATTTGTTTTTAATCTCTCCGATCTAAATTTTCCAGAAGGTGACATTTAAAGTCTCGTCAGCATTAGAAGGTGAAGCGCACAAACTTACCACTGGACCGGGGGCATCCTTCTGCTTGCACATAATCCATGGGACTCCAGTTTTCAGCCCAACAGCCATATTTCCTGCCCATTGAACGTATCGAGTTCCTAATTCCTTGTAAGCAAGTTGGATGTTGTTGTACTCATTTTCGATCTGCATCATGAAAAGTTGCAGAAATAATTATAAAGTGAAACTTTATCTGTGGAACAGTTTCTGAAAGACCCAAAGGGCAAGTTAGTTGTGATTATCGAGGAAACAAACCTGTGCTAAGATGATAGGGCCACCTTGAGGGGCAAACAATTTCTCATCTTTCATCTTTTGAATGATCATCTTGGTGAACTTTTTCATGTGGTACTGCAATTGGAAAAGTTTCTCTTAGTTAGAAAAAGCAACTTAAATAATACCATCAGACATCTGCATATACTTGTATCGCATGCTCGAGAGAGCTAAACACGATCACCTTGAATGGCTCGTTATCAGCACGGAATGTGATGTTTTTGACCTCTCGTAGCCAGTAAGGAAATCCTCTGAATCATCATTGGAGGAAGAAAAAAAAAAGAATGAGAGGAACCGGTATAGGAAACTAGAGGAGGGAAAAAAGAAAAAGAAAATAGAAATTGAATCATACCCATGGTTCCATTCAGCCTCAATGAATGGCCCAACCCTGAGGGTCACATACATGTCATGCTCACCAATCAGCCTGATGAACTTCACCAAATCGTTGTTCCCCTCGAAATTGAACTGCAAATGTAGACAACATTTACAACTATCCCTTAAACATATATACTGCAAACTATCTGCAAATCAATGGAAACAGAAGGAAACAAGAGAAGAAGCCAAACCAATAAGACAATTTGTTACCTGTCCTTGAACAGGCTCATGGAGGTTCCAGAAAACATAAGTTTGAATCACATTCAAACCTCCTTGCTTAGCCTTCTTCAAGAGATCCGGCCACATCTGTTTTATAAAAACAACAAAAGACCATCATCATTTCCATTCCTCAAACACTTTACTAACAAAACCCTTGAGTCCTTAACGACTCTGAATCCAAACTCACCTCTGGGGTGCTGCGAGGATAATGGATCGAACCCGAGAAGAGGAGCTCTCTTCTTCCATCGACCATCAACGACCTCCCGTCGTATGTCACAGTCTTCTTGGCCATCCCATCATGGGAGAGCACCGATGAGGCGAGCTGCAGGAAAATAAAGGAAAGGAGAATTGCATGGCTCGAAGCCGCCATGGCTCAAACTTTCGAAAGAAACTGGGAGATGGGTTGTTGGTTTGGTGTCAAGGAGGAGAGGGGAAATGAGTGAATGAGATGAAATGAGCTAATGAGGAACCTCTTTCTCGAAAGGAAAGAGGTTCCCACGAGCAGCTGGGTTGCACAATTCATGGAACTACATTGTTATAGAGGAAGATTTGGTCAATAGAAGGCCTTGGAGCGAAACTTGGGGTTGCAACCATTGGTTGTTGTTTCTCATTTCAAATCTTGTGTGTTTGTTCTTCAAATTTTCACCTCTCTTTTTCTAACATCTATTTTTGGAATGAGAAGAATGGGGGGATGTGTTTGAACTTGGACTTTCCTGGAACTGATTCCTGAATGCTGACTCATTACCTGTATTTCGAATTTGGCGGGTTAATTGGGTTCAACCCTGTAGTAGGGCGTTAGTATCTCTGCAATTATTTCAGTTAGGGGTTGGGGTGGGCAAGAAAAATCGAAAAATTGAATGAAAATTTAGCTAACCATTTCTTTAGTTCGATTTTGGTTCGGAATTTTTTTATTTTTTCAGTTATCATTTTGGTTTCAGTTCGGTCCATTCAATAATCACAATTAACCGAACCAAATCCATATATACTATAAATATATTCAAAAAATAAGTATTATATATATATATATATAATATTATATAAAATTTTAATAATTTTAATTTTTAAAAATTGTATTGATCTAATATTCATGCCCAAATTTATATTTTGAATAGGATTATTATGAAACAAAAATATTATTTATGGTGACTTTAAAGTTTTAAATTATGCTTAACGGTCCAATTTGGTTAATTAATGGATATCAATCCAAAAATCGATTACCCAAATTTCAGTTAACTGTTTTAAATGGTTTGGTTTGAGTTCGCATTTTCTATCAAGACTGAAACTTCGGTGCGGTTAATGGTTTGAGGGTAATGGTTCAATTAACCGAACCATATCTACCCCTAGTTAGGCATGCTAAAAATTATTTGGAAATCAAACCGATCCGACCTGAACCAAACCAAGATTTTGGTTAATATATTTATATGGTTTGATTTCAATTTATTTTCTATTTTTATTTTTTTTACGATTTTCAATTTTCAGTTCTATTTTAACTTTTATGTTCATAAATCAATAGTTACTAATTTATGCATTTATTTACAGTAATATTATTAACAATATACATAATATATCTTAAACTAACAAAAATAGTATGTACAAATATTCATGGGGTGATTAATTTATATAAATTAAGCGTAATTGCACACACTAAGAGTACGTTTGACTTGCGAAATATTTATTCTGAGGAATAAAGTAGTTTTAGTAGGTTAGTTGCAATTAGTTATATAAAAAATTACGTTGTTACTATAAAAGAAATAATAATGTGAAATATTTTATAAGTCTATAATAAGGAAGGACAAGGAATAACAATTCCTAAATTTTATCATGGGGATGTTTATTTTTTTCTTATTATATGTATAATAAAATAATTAAGAACATATAAGGAATAACTATTCGCTTGATTCGCAAAATTTAAACTAAATTTTATCTTATTTCGATGAATAGCTATTTCGCTGAACCAAACGACTCATAAATTAAAACCAAAGAAAAATATTAAGTTTTTTTTTTTTGAAAAAAATATAATGTTGTTAGAATTGATTCATATTGAATAACCAAACTAAATCGTCAATTAACCAGGCTATCAGTTAGCCGATGACTTCATATCAATTTTGATTCACAAAAATATTAAATCAAAATTTTCGATTAATTCATTCCTTACAACTGTTTAGATATTTGAATCATGAAATACTCCTAAACGACTGTTATTCACATCAAGAAAATTTTACTTGTGCGGCTCGTATTCTTTTATTTAAATAAAGGACCTGATGTATTAATGGGGTTGTAAAAAAATATTTATTAATTTTTATTCTTAAAATAATTACAAAAATATCATATTATTTTTAGTTTTTCAATATAAGAATAATATTTTTCAACTTAAACAACCGTTGAAAGATTAAAAAATAATATCATTATAACTATTTTAGAACACTGAAAACAAAAAAAAAATCAAAAACAAAACAAGCCCTAAGTATTGGCCATATTAGTCCATTTGTGTAGTCTAAGTTGAACGTTAGTCTAATATACAAAACAAAATATCTATAATTCCATGCAATTAGGCTTAACTTAAGTCTTGCAAGAGATATGATTGGTTAAAATTCAAAAATAGGTGTTAGATTCATATTTTAAAAGGAAATGAAATAAATATGCAATGAAAGTTTCCTCCTGTAACCGAAGCATAAAAAAATCTTCCTTAATTATGATACATACAGGTGAAAAATACTTATGCTTTGCAATGATTTGAAGGGCATTGATTAACGAAGACTATTGATTTTCATTTGTTATAACTTATATGTGTAGTTACGTGTAATTGATGAGGCATATAATCTCATAGGGCATATGCTTTTGTCATGCAAAGGTTGATATTTGATTTTTGACAACAACA
Organism: Malania oleifera; assembly: GCF_029873635.1. Taxonomy (NCBI): domain Eukaryota; kingdom Viridiplantae; phylum Streptophyta; class Magnoliopsida; order Santalales; family Ximeniaceae; genus Malania; species Malania oleifera. Next base: position 3,985,009 of record NC_080421.1, on the reverse strand, counting down.
TGACTAATTAGTTAGTCTTTGTTTTTTCTTTTGAAATTTTTACATGATATCAAAATTTAACCATCCTATTCAATTGCCAAAATTTCATAAAATGCATTTTGTTACAACTTTATATTAAATTTATCAAAATTATATCGTGAGAAACATATATCAAATCTATTTTTGTTGCATCTTGAAAGGGTCTAATGTGGCTCATGTAGAGAATTCAACTTGTGAGTTTTGTCTCACATTAAAAAAAATTGAGTGGATGATGGATGTTTATATACATGGATGGGTTCAAGATCCAATAGACTTAAATTTCTGAATCAAATTAGTACCCACCCATGTGTTTCAAGCCCACTCATGGACTTATCTGGTACTAATAACTCGTTGGTAGTTAGAGTTTCCACATCATAATGGTGATTGTGTTTGTAATAATAAGAAAAATATTGAAAAAATTTATAATAGGGATGTGCAATCTTCATTAGGCTTTAATTGAGTTATTTTTTAATTGAATCTTTGGGTCAAATTTGTTAGATAATATATATTTAATTAGGGGCATTTTAGTTTTTGTATATTTATTGGTTTATTCTATTACGTCCAATTGTATTCTAGGTTTTTGTAATTAGAAATGTTGGCTCGCCTGCATGCGGCTGCTCTCTCTCTCTCTCTCTCTCTCTCTCTCTCTCGGTTTTGCATTGGATTATGAACTTCAACGTGGTATCATGGCATAGTGTAATGCCCTCTTAGCACGGCTGATTCAAGCAAAGCTGCACTCGCCGTTGCACTCTCGATTGTTCAGCATTTTTGGAGGGTTACCTCCGATTCGCGACGCCGAAGACGCACAAACCGGTGGTCGTCGTCGCCCTCACTCACGAGTTCGCCGCTGCACTCTCTGTAACACCGGCATCGTCCCTTCTCTGTACTCACGAGTTCGCTGTTGCACTCATCTCCTCCTCTGTAACGCCGCTGCACTCTCTGTACTCACGAGTTCGCCGCTGCACTCATCTCCTTCTCTCTAACGCCGCCGCACTTTCTGCAACTCCGGCACATCTGCCGCTACACTCGCCTCTTCAGAGGTGTCACAGCACTGGGCAGAACCCGCTATTTCTACAACTCCAAAAACATCGCCGCACTCTTCTTGCACTGGGCACTATTCGTTGGAGATTATTTGCAATAGGTTAGTGGGTTGGCGACTCCCAACCCAGGGTTTTCTCTCTTTCTCATTGATATACATATTGTAGATGCCTAACTTTTATCAGCTCATTTTAATTATGGAACAGAGATTCTAAATCAACTGAGTTTGGAGGTTGAGATCATTCACCATTAATTGACTGTAATTTTCTAAGCTAGCCGAGTTGTAATTAACTTAGCTGACCATGTTCATAATTGTTTCCAATCATTCATTTCATGAAAATTTAAATGGGTTTTAGGAATGATTAAAAATTATTAGTGTCGTTAAAATCAATTGGTCAATTAAACTTTTAAATCCTTTTGTTCCATATATAAGTGAGAGCCTTGATATACATGAAAATAATACATTTTTATTAAAAGAGAGGGGCGCGTGCCCTAAATGTCACGAGTTAAGCTTGTTCAGGACATTATGCTTGCTTGTGACCGCTTATCTCGTGTGTTTGGGATGAGTTTCTATCATGTAAATACTAGTATAGGGTTATTTTTTATTAGTAGAGTCTTTGTATGTCAAATAAGGCAGTATGACTCCTTGGTCACTTTGATGTTTCCTAGTGCCAGGATGATAATTACATAAAAACCTCTTTAGGGGAGGGTGAGTGTTCATCAGTCATTGTAAAACTCATTAGCATTTGTCAACATGTTTAGCCTACTTGCCTCCCTCGCTAAACACACCATGTTAACGGAGGTGTTGTTAATGAATTACGTTTGCTTCAATATTTACTACTTTCCTTGCCACGACTTTCATGATTTGATTATTATTTCCGCTGCTATTTGAATGAATGTTAATGAAAGTGCTTCGTGGATGTATGTTGGTAAACGATAGGCTGGCTAGTTAAGTAAGAGTGTTTTAGTTAGCGCTGCAAGGCCCTTCACAAGGGTGTGAAAATAGTCCGACCGTGACACTTGGTATCAAAGCTAAGTCGGTGACACTTGGCTTCAAAGCCCAAGGTTGAGTTGCTACATGAATTCGATTGCCTTCGTTGTTGGATTTGTAAAGATTTGGTAAGTGACCATAGCACCAAACAATGCTGAGAGGATCAGCGTGCTGGAAGCACAAGTTAAGACAACAACAAACACTATGGCCACGGAGGTGGCCCAAATGAGAGAACTTGTTGATGAAGTGATGGGATCACAAAAACATTAAGCAGGTTTGATAGGCGACATGTTAGAGGACTTTCGCCATGCAGTTGAAACTTTGCAGTCGCGGATGGCTGATCTGGATGGAAAGGTGAATCTGATGGTTCTTGCTATGGGGAACTCCAACACTCCAGGAGTTAGCAAGACCAAGGTACTAGAACCCAAGACGTATAGAGGTGCCCGAGATGCCAAGGAGTTAGAGAACTTCTTGTTTGATGTGGAGCAGTACTTTCGTGCTGTAAGGATGGCCTCAAAACAGGCAAAGGTGGATATCGCGACCATGTACTTGGTTGGTGACGCTAAACTATGGTGGCGTACCAAGTATAGAGAGATTGAAAATGGAAGCTGTGTAATCGATAGTTGGGCAGACTTGAAGAGAGAGCTCAAGGCCTAATTCTTTCTTGAAAATGTTGAGTATAATGCAAGGAGAAAACTGAGATATCTCAAGCATACGGGGTCAATGAGGGAATATGTGAAACAATTTTCTGCTTTAATGTCGGATATTCAAGATATGTCGGAGAATGACAAGTTGTTCTATTTTTTAGAGGGAATAAAACTGTGGGCAAGAACTGAAATTCATAGGTAAAGAGTTCAAGACTTGTACTGCACAAGTGGTTGCAGAATGCTTGACTGACTACGCTGGTGATGATACTGCTTCATCCAAACGATTTGGCGGAGAGGGAAATAGTGGAAAGTCTTTCAAGAATGGCAAACCCAAAAGTGGTGGAGCCGACTCCAAATCATCAACCTCAAAGGAAGTTTCGTCGTTTCAAGGGTTCAACACACCGAATGGAAAGGAGAAGAGTAAAATTTCATGCTACTTTTGTGGTGGATCTCACAAAATGAGTGAGTGTCAACACAAGAGAGTACTCAATGCCTTACAAGCTTCTACTTTGGGAAAAGGGGTGGAAAGCGAGGAGGAAAAGGATCATGCCCCGAGAGTGGATTTAGTGCGGCTGGTGAGCGCATTGGAAAAGTAGGCAAAAACACCGAAAGTTACATGAGCAAAAGGGTTAATGTTTGTGGACTTGAGGTAAATGGGAAGAGTACTCGCGTTATGGTGGATACGGGGCTACTCACAATTTTGTTTCGCAGTTGGAAGCATGGAGACTTAACTTATCCTTAGAGAAGAATACAGGACTCATGAAAGATGTTAACTCTGTAGCCTAGCCTACTCTAGGAGTAGCCAAGAAAATGGATGTAAAGCTTGGATAGTGGGAAGGTTATGCGAATTTCACAGCGGTGCCATTAGATGACTTTTTAGTCATTCTAGGAATGGAGTTCCTAAGGGGGACGAGGGCAGTGCTGATGTCTTCGGTTGGTTCCTTGTGTCTGATGAGAGATCACTTGTGCATCGTACAGGTCGTTGCAATGAAAGGAGATGAAGGGAAGTCCCTTTCAGCCATACAACTCAATGAGGGATTGGGCCAGAGTGAGCAGACACATCTAGCCATGGTGGTGGTAGACAAAGAAGTAGGTCAAGAGCTGGAGCCTACGACCATCCAAACGGTGTTGGATGAGTACGAGGAGGTGTTGCTGGATAAGCTGCCTCACAATTTGCCTTCACGACGGACTGTGGAACATGAGATCAAGTTGTTATTAGGAGTAAAACCACCTGCTAAAGGGCCATGTCAGATTGCACGTCGAGAGATAGTAGAGTTGGGGAAACAACTTGATGAATTAGAAGCGGGATGTGTTCGCCCTTCCAAAACACCAATGGGAGCATCGGTGTTGTTTCAGAGGAAACATGAAGCGCATCTACAGAAGATGTTTGACAGGCTGAGGGGAAACAGTCTAGATGTGAAGAAGGAGAATTTCTCTTTCGCTCAGTGGAGCAACAAATTCCTTGGTCAAGTGATTGAGCAAGGTCGTATCCGGAGGGGTATGGAGAAGGTAAGGATGATTCAAGAACGGAAGATCCCCACGACAAGGAAGGAGTTGTGTTCCTTTCTTGGCCGTACTAAACATTGCAGGAAATTCGTTGAGGGGTATTCGTGGAGAATGACTCCAATGACAGGACTACTAGGGAGGTATTATTGGCCGCACACGCGGGATGATGTGGTTGATTATACCAAAACTTGTCTCACTTGTCAACAAGACAAGGAGGAGTGGAAGAAGTATGGTACTTCCATGGCCACACCAAAGTACTGTTCAGCAGAGGAGACGACACAATTGTTCCTTGTGACTGTTGTGAAACATTGGGGTGTTCCCCAAGTTATTATTTGTGACTGAGATTTAATGTTCACTGACAACTTCTTGACAGAGTCTTTTAGGATATTCAGGTCACATCTTGACATCTCTTCGAGTTCTCACCGACAGATAGACGGACAGATGAAGTGATTCAGAGGGCTACTAGATGAGTACTTGTGCCATTGTGTCAACGACAAACAGAAGAATGGCATGCAACTACTTGATGTGGCTCCGTTCTGTGGCAAAGCCCAAAGGAGCTCAACTACCAACAAGATCCCTTTTAAGCTTGTTACAGGCCATCTGTCGCTGTTACCTCACACAGTGGGCGAGTCATACAGACGAAAAAGTCCCAAGGCGTACATCTTGACAAGTGAAGGGAGACAAAATGCAGAGTTTGCCTAAGCCTATCTGGAGAAAGCTTTTGAGCAGATGAAGAAGTAGGCAGATCGGGGGAGAAGACCGCAGTTTCATGTCAGCTGCCTCAAGCCAGTCAATGCCAACACCAATGACCTAAGCAGAAGTCAGTCCAATAAAGCAGAGTTGAAGACAGTGCAACCTGATAGACATGACGTTGAAAAGATCCTTGCAGACATAAAGTTCATATTCTTAAGGAAGAAGTGGCAGAAGTTCCTAGTGAAGTGGAGTCTTGATGACAAAGAAATTAGTTGGATTTCTACGGAAGGTAATCAACGGTTGTACCTATCGCCAAAGTCTACAAGGACGTCGACCGCATAAGTGGGGGAGAATGTCACGAGCTAAGCTTGTTCAAGGCATTATGCTTGCCTGTGACCACGTATCTCGTGTGCTTGGGATGGGTTTCCATCATGTAAATACTAGTGTAGGGTTATTTTCTACTAGTAGAGTCTTTGTATGCCAAATAAGGCAGTATGACTCCTCGGTCACTTTGATGTTTCCTAGTGCCAGGATGATAATTACATAAAAACCTCTGTAGGGGAGGGTGAGTGTTCATCAGTCATTGTAAAACTCACTAGCATTTGTCAACGTGTTTAGCCTACTTGCCTCCCTCGCTAAACACACCATGTCAACGGAGGTGTTGTTAATGAATTACATTTGCTTCAATGTTTACTACTTTGCTTGCCACGACTTTCAAGATTTGATTACTGTTTCCGCTGCTATTTGAATAAATGTTAATGAAAGTATTTCGTGGATGAATGTTGGTAAACGATAGGTTGGCTAGTTAAGCAAGAGTGCTTTAGTTAGCGCTGCATGGCCCTTCACAAAGGTGTGAAAATAGTCGGACCGTGACACCTGGGCATGGAATACAGGAATACTGAGATTACAGGGAAAATAGAGAGAAATACATAAAGGATAATACAAAAAAAAAAAAGAAGCAAATACAGTGCAGCAATACAAGGAAAATACATAATATTAAAAAAATAATACAAGAAAATAGAAAGTCTAGCAAATCCAATCCTCGGTCGCCAGCTGGAATAGTTGGGAGCATCTTCGAAGCCTCCTGTTCACAAAAGGAAAATCAACAAGTTTAGTTGTTAAAAGAAATTCAAAAATAATAAATAAAAATTCACATGTGCACTGTTAAAATATTCCTTATTCCCCACTAACTGAATTGCGGGAATAAAGGGGGCAAGTTGTTGGAACAAAATTCTCTTGCTGGGAACCAATTTGGCACCAAATACACTGCCTAGACTCCCTATAAATAGGGAGTCCCGCATAGACCTGCAAGCGGAGGGGAAAAAAAAAAGACAAATAAGAGGGAAGAGAATAGAGAAATTAGTTGTGAGAGCAAAAAAAAAAAAAAAAAGGCGGGGGAAGGAGGAATTAGGAAGAGGGAGCATTATAAAGAAATCAGCAGAGCAAAAATCAGGAGAACATTAAAGAAAAGGAGTAGAGCATTAGAGAGGTAAGTTAGAGAGATTAGCAGAGAGAAATCAGAAAAAATGAGAGAAGTTAGCAAAGCAATTACTGAAGAAGAAAGAGAGCACTTGGCTGAAAATTGAGTGGAGGTGAGCATTGGAGAAGTAAAAGGAGGAGTTCAAACCTCGTAGGGCTATCGAAGAGCTAGAGTGGACTACCTAGAGCCCAAGAACCACCTCCCGAACTCAAAATCCAACTCACAAGTCCTAAAAAGGCTTTCAGACAGACAATTACAAAAAGGATAGGAAGACATGAGGAGTGAAAGACTAGTGGTAAAGGGTTTATCCTTCCGAATTACACCCTAGAATGTGATGCATATGTGTATGATTGTTGCGGGGTAAAAAAAATAGTTGGGATGCTCCTTCGACTTTCGTTGACTTGAAAGAAGAAAAGAACAAAGGCTTGGAGGACCCGGGGTGTACTCCGGGGGATCACTCCGATGCCTAAGTAAGAGGAAGGCTTTTAGGAAGGCTAAATGCAACAGTAGAATAGTGTTATGTCACTTACCTTTGCCTGTACTCCCAATCCCTTCTTATAGGGGCTTGAGTTGACCGCTAGTTGGCTCAGATTTATTGCGTGGGGGCGCGAATCGCTCTCCGGCCATAAGTGCGCGCGCCTATCACTCGGCTTTTAAGGGCGTTGGCGTGAATCTCTCCTCCTCTTCATTAGGTTGGAGCTAATCACTCGTCAGAAAGTCAGAGCTAGAGAAAGTATGGGACAGGCGTTGACTTGCCCTTATTAGCGTGATTTGTTATGGGCATATCAGTTGTCCCCCACTTAGTTTCAAATTTCTGGATAGAATTTTGAGTGATTATTTGTGTTTGCATCTTTCCATTTAAAAGTTTTAACGCTTCCTCATGTTCTTCTCTTTTTCTCCTCTTTTTTTTTTTTTTTTTGGAAGAATAATTAAGCTGCCAACTGTTTGCGCCGAGCTGCTTTGTCCGAATTGTTCGGGCCGAGCTCCTTTGTCCGAGCTCTTTCAAGAAGGAATCGTGCTGAGCTGAGTTTGTCCCAGCTGTTTTGACCGAGCTCTTTGAAGCAGGACTCGTGCCGAACTGTTTTTGCCGAGCTGTTCGGGCCGAGCTCTTCGAGGAAGGATTCATGCCGAGCGGTTCCTGCCGAGCTTGTCCGGGCCGGGCTCTGTTTGTCCGAGCTCTTCGAAGAAGGATTCGTGCCGAGCTGTTTCTGCCGAGCTGTTTCTGCCAAGCTGTTTTTGCCGAGCTGTTCAGGCCGAACTCTTCGAGGAAGGATTCATGCCGAGCTGTTCCTATCGAGCTTGTCCGGGCCGGGCTCTGTTTGTCCGAGCACTTCGAAGAAGGATTCGTGCCGAGCTGTTTCTGCCGAGCTATTCGGGCCGAGCTCTTTTTTCTGAACTCTCTGAAGCAGGACTCGTGCCGAGCTGTTTCTGCCGAGCTGTTCGGGCCGGGCTCTTTTGTCCGAGCTCTTTGAAGAAGGATTCGTGCCGAGCTGTTTCTGCCGAGCTGTTCGGGCCGAGCTCTTTTGTCCGAGCTCTTTAAAGCAGGACTCGTGCCGAGCTCTTTGAAGAGAGAATAGGGCCGAGTTGTTTCTGCTGAGCTTTTTGAATATTCTGGCCGAGCTAATCAACCTACTCGGCTGTGTGGCACTACAAATAATGCTCGTTGCTTGGGCTTTCCGAGTGATGAGTCGTGCTCATCTATTGGGTTGTTCTGGCCTTACGAGTCGTGCTCGTCAGTTCGGGCCATCCTCCTGATGAGTCGTGCTCATCTGTTGGTTGGTCTGGCCTCACGAGTCGTGCTCGTCATTTTGGGCCGTCCGCGTGATGAATCGTGCTCATCTGTTGGGTTGCTCTGGCCTCACGAGTCGTGCTCGTCATTTTGGGCCGTCCACGTGATGAGTCGTGCTCATCTGTTGGGTTGCTCTGGCCTCACGAGTCGTGCTGGTCATTTTGGGTCGTCCACGTGATGAGTCGTGCTCATCTGTTGGGTTGCTTAGCCTCACGAGTCGTGCTCGTCATTTTGGACCTTCCATCCGATGAGTCGTGCTCATCTGTTGGGTCACCATTCGCGTCTATCTCACTTTCCTGAGGCATCGTTGCACGCTTTTGTCCTGGGAGAGATACAAAAAAAACAGGTTTTAAATGCGTTCTACCTCAGAAAGTGGGTTGGAGGAAAGCATTATTGATGGCCACCCGTCCAACATTGTGTTCAAGGCAACTTGGTGTTTTCGAGGTGGCGTTTGTCCTCGGGAAGCCTCGTCTGTGCACTTGTCAGCGATTTTCTATGTCCTTTGCCTCCCTCGAGACGCAATCCTTCTCTTAAATGAAAATTCTTGAGATTCCCACCAAAGGGATTCGTGCCCTCCTCTCTATATAAAGGCCAGGGGACTCCTTCATTCCACACTCGTCTTCATTCCAAGAGAACTGCTTCCTTCTCTACTCTCCTCCATTCCACAAGTCCCTTATTTGGTGCTAGGTATGCTTTCCCTTTCTATAGCATTTTTGTCTTGTTGTTCTTCATGTTCTTCATTGTTCTTGCACTAATTTTGTATGTTTGATCTTGTCTTGTAAGATTGCCTAGTTGTTTGTGTGAAATTTTACTGTCTTGATCTGTCTTGGCCTCCTTTCTTCTTGATCTTTGCTGTTGCTTGCTCGTTTGACCCTTAGGTTTAAGTAGTGTTTCCTTCAGGCTTGTTTTTTCCTATGGAGACCTCCTCACAGCCATTAAGAGTACCTACAACAGTTCGGAGCGCTCGTTGTGAGCTCACCTCTTCCGACCTGCAAAATGTTCGTTATTTTTTTGCCATACCATCCAATGTCACTGTTAGGTTACCCACTGCTTCCGAATCCGCCCTTGACCAAAAATCCGAGGAGCTCTGCCTGTATACCGATTACCTAGATTTGGGTCTTAGGCTCCCTTTTCCCTCCTTTGTTTCTAATGTATTGCGTTTTTATCGCATAGCACCATCTCAACTTGTTCCGAACTCTTATCTTTCGCTCACCTGTTTTTCTGTGCTTCTACACCGCTTGGGCCATCAGCCTACCGTCCCCCTCTTCAGAAGTTGTTTCCAAATGCGATCTCACTCTGCAGAGAAAAAGCTATATTATTTCAACTCTCTACCAGGTTATAAGCTTTTCTCACCAGGCAGTTCTTCCATCCATAACTGGAAGACCCGTTACTTCTTTGCGTCGGGAGAGCTGGATTACACAGGCTCCTTTGTCTGGTCTTCTCCTCTTGATGGTAACGTGGTTATCTTTTTCTACCCTCTTTTTCTGGGCTTACACGTAGGTGATCCGTCTAACTCATCTTTTCTCCTTTCACCCCTTTTTCCTTTGTAGTTCGGGTGCACCATCTCCTCCCCAGACTTTCCCCCGAAGAGCAGGCCATCCTTAAAAAACTTCGTGCCCTCGGTGAACAGGGGATTATCCCTCACGAGGAGCTGCTCCAGGAGCGTGTCCTCGTGCAGTGGGGACTCAACCCCGTTTCTTCAAGTCATTCTCCCCCCTTATTATGTGTATGTGTGTATGTTTGGTTGTCGTCTTTACTGTTGAGGTTCTTACTCCTTGTTTCTTTTATCCTTGCAGATATGGACTTCAACAGGTATGAATCTCTCATGGGAGAGGCTAGAAAGCAAAGGGTTAGCAGGAGCAGGAAGAAGAGAAGGGAGGTTGAAGGAGAATCCTCTCACAGGGATGCACCCGCAGTAGGGGATTCCGGCGCCCTTACTGATGAGGTCCATGCTGCTCCTCCTACGAACTCTCAGGCTCAAGTTGAAGCCATCTTCCACGAGCCGACCCATTCTGCCTCTGCCCCCGTCGGGCCGTGCATGCTGAGGATTTTGTGCAGGCCCAATGTACCCTTCTTGACGCCCTCTCGGCGAAAATCCGCCATACTTCGTACCAGGTGCCTACTCAAAGTGGGCTTTATACTTTTGGACTTACGCATAGCCTTGCTAACTTCCTGATTGGTATTCTCTGCAGCTGGCGACGATGGCTCTAGCCCAGGAGGAGAAGGTCACGGAGATGTACCGCCAGACCCTCGATGCCCAGGAAAAATATGTCCTTGCGCAGAACGAACTGCACGAGGCCGAGGCCCGCGAGCGGGCTCTGCAGGCAGAGATCGATCACCTTCGTAAGGAGGAACTTCCTTCCAGAGAGGCTGCTGCTGCTGCTTCTACTTCTCGAACTGCGGTGAGGAAGTACAAAGAGTCGAACCAATTCGTTATCGACACCTCCAAAGCTTATCGAATTGGTTTCAGAAGGTGTCGGGATCAAGTAAGGACTAAACATCCTGAGATTCCTCTTGACGGTGTAAGCTCTCATGGTTATGGCGACGAGAGTCCCGAGTCTGCAGAGGACCTAGAGGAGGATGAAGAAGGGGAGGAGTTGGAAGTTGGAGAGGGGAGTAAGGCAAACTAGCATGTAGGAGCCAAACATGTATTTTGAATTTTTCAACCTTTATTGTTGTAATGCAACTTTTTGTAAAAGACACTTTTATTACAACGCTACAAAAAGCGGTTCTCAGGAATAATATTTCTTTAACATTTCGGAATTCCACGTGTTCTTCATTTCTTTCCCCCCTATCTCTTCCAACCTGTAGGTCCCGGGTTTTATCTCTGTGGTGACCTTGTATGGGCCCTCCCAGTTAGGCTTTAGCTTATGCGACCCTGGCTCGGACGGGTTGTTTCGCCTCTTCCTCAAGACTAAGTCTCCTGGCTGAAAATTCCGTACTTTCACGCGGTGGTTGTAGTACTTTGCTACCCTCTGCTGGTACGCGGCAACTTTTAAACTCGCCTGATCCTGTCTCTCTTCCAGTAGGTTTATTTCTGATCTGAGCTCCTCGCTATTGGTCTGCTCGTTAAAGTATTGCCTTCGCCAAGAGGGTATCCCCACCTCTGCTGGGATGACTGCTTCTGCGCCGAAGATAAGCATGAATGGGGTTTCCCCTGTTGCTGCTCTCTTGGTGGTGTGGTACACCCACATAAGGGAAGGGAGTTCCTCTGTCCATCTACCTTGCATGGATTCGAGTCGCGTCCTCAATCCGTGCAAAATCATCCGATTCATGTTCTCTACTTGTCCATTGCTCTGGGGGTGCGCCACTGACGCGAAGAGAAGCTTAATAGATAGATCCGAACAGAATTTTTTGAAGCGGTCGTTGTCGAACTGCTTCCCGTGGTCTGTAACTATTGCTGAGGGAATGCCATAGCGGCAAACCAATGAGGTCCACACGAAGCGTGTAATATTCCGTTCTGTTATGGTGGCTAGGGGTTCGGCCTTTACCCACTTAGTGAAATAATCTATTACTACCAACAAGAATTTTTTCTGGCCAGTCGTCTGTCGAAGAGGTCCGAGGATATCAATCCCCCATTGAGCAAAAGGGCAGGGACCGGTTAGAGGGGAGAGTAGACTAGAGGGTGCGTGTGGTACCACTGCGCACGTTTGACATCTGACGAGTTCAACCGCGTCCTTCTTCATTGTGGGCCAGTAAAATCCCTGTCGCATAGCTTTGTGAGCTAGAGCCCTACTGGCAAGGTGGTTTCCGCATACTCCTTCATGGATTTCTCGTAGTATGTATTCCCCTTCTTCTTTGCTTAAACATCGAAGGTAGGGCAATGTCAGGGATCGCCTGTAGAGCTCCCGGCCCATCAACGTATATCTTGCCGCTTTCCTCCTCACCTTTTGAGCCTCCTTATTATCTCCTAGTAAGGATCCGTCCTTTAGGTACAGGAATAAGGGCTCTCTCCAATCGTCCTTGCTGAATTCGGACGCCACTGAGTTAATTCTGTCCTCCTCGTAGGAGGGTTTCCCTATACGTTCAAGATAGATAGTGTCTTTCCATTCCAAACCGGTTGCCGAGGCTAACTTCGCTAGTGCGTCCGCCTTTTTATTCTCTGCTCTCGGTACGTGTTCTATGTCGAACTGGACGAATGCCTCTATGTACCCTCTTGCCTTGGAGAGATATTTCTTCATTCTTGGATCCCTAGCTTCGAATTCTCCTTTGAGTTGCTCTACCACCAACTGGGAATCACTCAGTACTTTGATCTGTGCCACCCCTAATGCTTCTGCCAGGCGCAGGCCGGCTAACAGGGCTTCGTACTCCGCCTCGTTGTTGGTTGCTGTGAACTCTAGTTTCAGGGCGAAGAGAGTTTCATTGCCCTCCAGGTCAGAAAGGATGAATCCGACTCCCCCTCCAGCAGCATTAGAGGACCCATCAACGTGCAATGTCCACTCCTCCGACTTGGTGGATGACTCGGGGAGCCTTTCTGCTGTAAAATCCGCGAGTACCTAAGCCTTGACCGCGGGCCTCGGTTGATACTGTATGTCGAATTCACTTAATTCTATCGACCACCTCGTCATTCTTCCCGAACTCTCCGGTCGCTGTAGAATTTGTCTCATGGGCAGGTTTGTTAACACAACAACCCTATGGGCTTGAAAATAGGGTCCTAATTTACGCGCTGCACAGATGATGGAGAAGGCGGCTTTTTCCACCGTACAATAGTTCTTCTCGGCGCCACTTAATACCTTACTTGTGTAATATATAGGCTGATGCTTCCTACCCTCTTCCCGCCAACACCGGCTGACTGCATTTTCTCCGTGGAGGCTATATATAGAGTCTTCATATAATAGGAGGTCTTTTCCCCCTTCTTTGCTTTTGTTCAAGAGAGAAGGATCCCGGAGGTATTGCTTAAGACGCTGCTCGCAGGCTACAATCCTGATCTTTCCCCCATTCGAATCCTCCCTTCTGCCCCTTCTTCCTATTCCGCATCCGCAGTGCTCTAAAGAAGGTAGCCTTTGTCCCCCTGAGCAAAATAAATCTACTGAGGGATGCTATCCTGCCGGTCAGAACTTGTATCTCCTTTTTAGTCGTGGCTTCCATCTCCAGTCAGCGCTCGTATTTTTATCCGGATTTGCTTCTAATGCCCGCTATGAGTTACCTAAGCCAGGAATTTACTCAGAAATGCCGATCACGCACTTTGAGGATTCAAAACCTCATTGGTACCGGCCGGAGGAGCTCGAAAGTTTTCCTCAATCTTTACAATGTGCCCTGCTTGCATGCTCTTCACCAGCATATCTCCACGTAGCGTCCATTGTTTTTCCGAGCTGTTTCTTAAAAAATCTTGTTCACTAGCCTCTGAATGTGGCCCACGTATTTTTTAAGCCGAAGGCATCACCCGGTAAACATATAACCCCTTTCGTGATTAAAGAAGTTTTTTTTCCTCATCAGCTGGACTCATAGGGATTGTTGTCCTCCTGAGTAACTTCCATGAAGCTGATGAGCTCGGTCCCGAGTCGAATCCACTAGCTGATCAATTCTAGGAGAGGAAAGCTGTCCTTTGGCAACCTTTATTCAATCCATGAAGTCTAATGCCGTGGCTCCATTTTCCATTGGGTTCCTGACCAGGACCAATTGCCAGCCACTCGGGTATTCCACTTCTCGGATGAAGTTGGCCGCCACAGTTTCGTCACCTCTTCGTCAATTTAATTTGATCCGTTCCGATCGCGAAGCCCTTTTTTCTGTTTTTTATTAGGTCGGTGGTTGGGGTTGACCTGCAACCTGTGTCTATCACACAGTGGTCTATGCCGGGCTGGTCCTGCTGCCGACCATCACAAATCAAGAATTCGTCCAGGGTTCAGTTTAACTCCTCTTTCAAGATGTTGGGCAGTGATTCCGATCGTTTATACTCTCTCCTGTTAGCCCTTGTAAGTGTATTGTTTGATCTGCGTAATAATGTACTGATCTGGGGGATACTCTCCCTGACCTCTAGTCTTCCACCGTTAAAGCTTCTTTTGGCCTCCATCGTCCCTTTCAGGCCATTAACATAGCAACTCCGGGCAGCGGCTGAATCTCCTTTGGCATCTCCTACTTCCCTTGTGTTAGGAACTTAACTTTGAGGTGGTATGTTTGTGGTACCGCTCGAACACTGCGTTTAGGAAGGAACGACCCAAGATGACATTGTACACTAAAGGTCGTCAACCACCAGGAACTACTCTGTCAACTGTGTTACCTGCTTCGGGGGTCATCCCCTATTGTCACTGGTAAGTGAGGTTCCCAGGGGTGGAACATTGTCTCCCCCAAGATCCTACCAAGGGGTCGAGACGGGCTTCAATCGTTCCTTGCTGATCTTCATCCCTACCAAGACTCGACCAGAACATATGTGGCCGAGCTCCTGTTTTGTCTACCAGTATACTTCTAACCATGTAATTGGCCTTACGATAGGAGATCACTATGCGTCATCATGTCCTGTTGCTTGTCACTGCCCTCTTCATCTCCGCTGTCCAAGGTTAATGGCTCACCTTCTTATTTCGTTTGCTACTCTGGTTTCCCTCCCCTTTTCCATTGTTCAGCACCTGTGGGCAGATCTTTTGCGTGCACCCCACCTATCTCCTCCACTGCGGAATCCCTCCGAAATCACCGAAAAAAAAAAACAATTTCCCAATGGCTTGTCTTTCCTTCCTTTTGCGCCGTGCCTCTCTGTCCGAGTGGTTCCCTTTGTGGATTTCGTTCTTAACAAATCTGAGACAAGTGTCCCTTCTTATTAGGACTTCGATTCCTTTCTTCAGCTTGAATGCCTTTCTTCTGTGTCGTGGCCGTGATCCCTATGGAATGCTGCAAACTTGGACAAGTTGCCGCTGAGTAGAGGCGTTCACATAGGTTTTCGGGCCATGAGATACGTAGTCCTTCTTTTTGATCTGCTCACAAACGCCGGAGCGCGGTACATTTAGAGGTGTGTAGGTGAGAACTTGTTGTGCTGTCCTCTACTCTTTTGACCTGTTTTGCACAACACTAGGTTTCGTGCCTGTTTTATAGTCTATACGTGTCTCCAGATTCCCTCTGCCGTTTGTTTCTCCTTTTCCCTTTCCGCTCTAGACATTCCCTCTGTGTCCATCATCTCTCCATGTTGTGGTT